>NC_056747.1:495555335-495855335 GCF_019279795.1 Protopterus annectens | reverse complement strand
TGGGGCAAGGGAGTTTAGGGTATCTAGGTGTAGTATTCGGGCTGGTAATGTGGTTGTTGTACTGTAGGGGCGCTGTGGGAAATTCCACATGTACTGTTGGTTCTGTATTCTCTGGTAACTTGTTGGTTCCGGTGTATGTATGACTGGCAAGTTGGAGCAGCATGCGCACCTGGAGGCTCTTAATAAAGAAAGGCCTTAAAAGACTTAATTTTGTCATGTGATGCCTCACCTTGGGTTAGGTTGCAGGTGTTGCCATCACATCGGATGCCAGATGGACAAGAAGACCTATTGGACTTGACACCAGCGAGTTTTGACACCAGCGAGTTAAACTATTCCCAGTTAGACATTTGGAATCAAAGGCCTTACAACTCCATAAACCGTGTGGTTTCATTATTTCCCAGGATGTAACACTAGGAAGATGGAGATAAGTATTCTATAGTAATGTCAAGAGGAAGTGTGTTTAGAATTTGCCAGCTCATCTGTTTAAAAATGTTTGAGAAAGTTGTGGGGTTAAAATTAGTAAGGCTGCGAGTGTGGATGCATTGGTGCTGGTGTGGGGTAGAGCGGGTTGAGCGATGTATGAAGGCTGGAAGGTGGTCACTAATGGTATCAGGAATGGTGCCAGAGTTAGTTATTTTAGTTGGGTCTGAGACTAGAATCCAGTCTAAGGTGGATCCAGGTGGATTTATTTTGTTTGGTCGGGTGATGGGGAGGATCAAGTGAGAGAAGTTATAGAGGTTAATTGATAGGGAGGAAGAGGGGCAGTTGATTTTGTTCCAGTCAATATTTACATCTCCTAGGATGTATGTTTCGTAGTGGATTCTAGTAGAAGCCCATAAGAGAATTTCTTCGAGTGTAGAGATATTATTACCTGGTGATATATATAGGGCAATAATATAGATATTTTTGTGTTTATTTAGTTTTAGTAGTCCAGCAGTTAATTCTGTATTCTGGAATTGAGGAATTGAAGTTTGGAGTGGAATTATAGTAAGGAGGCTAGAATAGACTAGGAAAGAGCCGCCACCTTTTTTGTTAAGGAAGTCGCTTCTGAGAGCATGAAATCCTGGGGGTAGGATCTCAGAGGGTTTGAGCCAAGTTTCGGAGATGGCTAGGATGTCAGGTTGTTTATGGCTTAGCCAAGCTTGAAAGTGGTGAATTTTGTTGTTAAGACTGTGCATTCAAAGTGAAAAGCTTTAGGGTGTTGTGGTAGGAGGTGGATGGTAGAAGGTGGGTGTTGGCAGAGGAGGGGGTAGGACCAGGTTAGGATGAATATCCCCAGCTTGAACTAAGCTATTGAAGGTATTATCCTTTAGCCATTTAGGTTTACTAGGTATGAGATATGATGGTTTTAAGGTTAGAGTGGGTGACCATGTCTTAACTTTAAAGGAGAGAATTTTAGGGAAGAGTAAGTGAAGAGTATTGAGCTGGATGAGAGATGAGGAGATGGAGTGGAAATGGGAGAAGAATTGAGTGTGAAGGTATGTGTGTATGCTAGTAGTTTTGGTGGCTAATGTTGGGCAAGTATTAGAGTTGTATGAGCTAGCAAAATATAGAGGAATTAGGATAAGGGAGAGGAGGCAGGGGACCAGGAGGATTTTATGACCTGATACGAGCATATTAGGGCACAAGGGAAGAAAGGAATGAAGTAGGTGTAAATGAAAGAGAAGGTTGGGTAGGAAGGGAGATTTAAGTGAGTGCAGAAGGTTTTTATAGGCCCTTAGTATGGGAGTATAATAGAGATGCAGTGGAAGAGGAGGAGTTTGTAATTATATGGGTGGTATGCAGATGGAGGGGTGTGAAAGGGAAGAAGAGGGGAGGGATTTGGTGGGAGGAACAGCTATTGGGTGAATAGGTTGGGGGAGGGTCAAGGAGGAATAAAGCTAGGAGTGCTGGGGGTGGGTGGGAATTTTTTTTATTATAATCAGCACACTCCATATATTACAAAATGTTTTTTGTAAACATTGCTATTTGTCTATGAGAATTTAAGGAAATATCAAAAGATAAGTCTACAGCATCTTAAAACTAGTCTAGATCCAGCTGGTAAAGTCATGTGGAGGTGTTCATTTGAACTTTCACAGCAGCACCTCAAATACAGATCAGTATTTTAGGCTATGCTATGTTCTAGCTGTTTGACTTTTTCGTAACCATCACATCTCTTCCTTCTGTATAGAAATAATTATAGTCAGTGGTGTCTATAAGACGCCCTAAAATCATGTGCATGTATCACTGCTTCCTGTTTCAGTCAGTGCTGCTGCCCCAGCCAATGGGATTTGTGTGTGTGTGTGTGTGTGTGTGTGTGTGTGTGTGTGTGTGTGTGTGTGTGTGTGTGTGTGTGTGTGTATGTGTGTCTTAAATATAAAGAAAATATGGCATTTGCTAATAAAGAACACCCACCTGCTCAGCACATTGTAAAGGTACTTACCTTCCTTGAACTGTTACCTGTGTACTCTGATTTGATGCAGGGCACCCTTCTGCCTAGCCCATCCATTCTTGATGCCTCAAACTGTTTTCATTGCAGCAGTCTCTACTGGAAGACTGCTTCATGTACACAGCACCTCTCCTGTTTATCAGCATACATTTGTTTAGTTAGCTAATTATAACCAGGAAGGTAGACTGAGCCAAAAACCTTTCACAGCTATGGCCTAGGTAATAAAAAAGTAAAATTGTGCTTGCCTGAGTGACATACATGATAAAGAAGTACAGCTATAAAACCTGAACAAAGTTGTGTGTCATGACACAGACAATTATTGCAAAACAATTTCACCAGGTGTCATCAGATGAAGGCATACTTATTTAGTTTCACTAGAAGCAATGAGTTGTATGCCTGCCTAACTTATTTTTTCTAATATAGATATTTTCCTTGGACAACATGGATGACATTTTCCTAGTTTAGCAGGGTACTATGTTGGATCTATAAAACTTTTATACATACTTGAATGAGACTGTTGAATTTCTTAAATTTGAGATGAAGTTCTCTGACAAATCCCTAGGTTTCTTGGATATATAGTTGATGCTTACAGATCATGGTTTACAAACTAGTGTATATAAGAAGGATGTCCAAGTAAACAAATATCTCCATAAAAAAAGTATGCAGGCGAGGAGAACCTTCAAGAGTATCTTAAAAAGTTAGTACTTAAGAGCACTTAGGAGCCAGTAGGCTTAGTACAGAGCTGGAGTTTTGTAATGCTCAGATGCAGGAAATGACTGTAAGTTTTTTGGAGAAGGGATACAATATGACAGAAATAGAGATGGCTAGGAGGGATGCCCTGACACTAAGGGACTCTGTAGCCAGACCCTACTTTTCTGCTAAAGAGGATTCCAATACTGACACTATGAGTCCTGGTAATGGACAACCCCTTAGATATCTCATGACATACAATAGAATGAGCAGAACAATTGAGAATGTTATAAGAAAAAATTGGTTTGTCCTGAAATCTATACCCGGTCATGAGAAATGGCTCCCAGACCAACCTATGTTTACCTATCGTAATTGTAATAATTTGAAATAACTTTTATGTTACAAAGATTTTTCTTTGAATAATACACAAGGAATTGGGTTTAAGAAAAAAGGCACTTTTTCATGTTACAATTGTTCATGTTGTACGGGTATTAATCAGTGTCCAGAATTTATACATCCTATGAGTGACAGGAGATTCATTTTTCACTGTACAGTGATGTATAATACCACAGTTATTATATATCCTGCTACATGTAAGAAATGTTCAGGATTTGATGTGGGCAAATCGGTCAGCCAACTAAGGGATAGAATTATTGAGCATAGGTCAGAGATTCGTAGGAATATGCCTACTAACTCACTGGCTTGCCACATTTCTGCAATGGGTGCTGCTCATGAATTTGACTTTAGGGTCATATCTATTATATACCCAGGTATTAGACGTGGAGACCATGTTAATAATGTGGACATGAAAGAATATGAATGGATAGTGAGGCCTTGAAGCAGATAAAGATCCAGGCTTAAATTAAAAAGTTACACTAAAACATATTCTAAAAAATAAACAAAGGAAAATTAGAAAAAAATGAGAGGAAGATATGTATACACTCCCTATCCCTCTTATCACTGTTTCTGTATCTTTAAGAACTGGGTGTTCACCTTCATCAATTAATGGCTGTGTCATGTGTTGTTAGTATAAATGTTGGTTTTAACTTTTCTTTTGTGTAAGACACTGAGGAAGGATGTTTTTGATATCCAAAAGCGTTGTCATTTTTTAATAAAATTTATTCGGCTTGACGGTGTGGAAAGACTTTCTTTTTTGCTGTTGCTTTGGTGTTTCTCTCTCTACCTTATCGCTTGTTCCACATTTTTACCGTTTGAGTTTACCGCAGGCAATATGACAATCAGCAGCAACAGACTGAGCAGAGGGCATGTCAGTGGCAGTAAAAATGCAGTGCACAATGAGCAGTGCCTTTATAAGGGATGTGCACAGACCACTATTCCCTTCAATGTCTAGCGAACATTACCTAAAATGCATAATGGAGCATAAATGTGACAATAGTGACAGTAGCCTGCAGGATTTCCTCCATGCTGTAGCAAACTTCTAGATGTTTTAGTTACATAAGCATGTACTGTACACTGAGCACAACACTCATTACTTCTTCCTCCATGCATTTGGTTATTAAAGCTGTGGGCATGGCAGTGTGTGCCTCTCTTTACCCACAGGGAATTTGCAAACAGCCATATTTCTCTGCAGCTGAATGTCACTTCAACCATCTGTCCCCAGCCAAATGTACCACAGGGTAATGTCTCACTGCCTAGGTGCCTGAACCCGTTTCTGGCAGATGGCATTCACTTCCATTACATGACAGTTTATTGGTCCCACAATGCACAAAGTACAGTTATGTTAGAATACCATAGCAGTAGTGGTTCGTATAGATCACTGTTGCAGTAGCCCAAGCTATGTATGGAATATCTTGCCAAGAACTGGACAATTAGCCAGATACCAAAGCTTCAGAGTGCCTTGTATGCGCCCTGACTGCTATACAGAGCAAGGATAGTTGTATAAAGTCTGTGGTTAAGGTACCAAAACTTCAGAGCTTTCTTACCTCATAGCAAGGAAGCTAAATTCCTTCCAGCTACATATCTGCTAGGAGAAAGAAAAAAGAAATATCCACACCCTGGCATAAAACACAACAAAAAAAAAGGGATATAAAAGGAGGGTGTTCCTACTGTAACAGTGATCCTATTCGAGAAACTACAGTTATAGTAAGTTTACTTACACAGCTGTAGTATGTTCTTCATTAAATCACTATAACTATGTATGGACTATAATGGATGAATACCAGGGATTAGAAAGAAAGGGAGAAGAAAGAAGGATTAGAGTCTAGGAGTCACAGGAGAATAGTCCTAGCAATGCCTGCTCTGGACCTAGATAAGGAATCTAAGAAAGAATCGATGCTTGGTAAACATGAGCACAGATGATCAAATTGCCTGTAGTATATTTCTAGAGTCCATCCCTTTCCAAAAAGCCACAGAAGAAGCCAAAGCCCTGGCAGAGTGGGTCCTAACCTTGCCCAGAAGTGTCTTGTTATTGTGAAAGTAACACAAACAACAACATGAGATAAACATTTGGAAATTGACTGTTTTGACACTGATTTTTCCCACTTTCTTACCTTCATAAGGAGTGAACAATTTATTAGAATTCCTGAAGGCTTTTATCCTGTCAGTGTAGTATCTGAGTTGCCTGTGGACATCTAGAGTGTGTAGAATTCCTTCTCCCATATTGTTTAGTTCTGGATAGAAAACAGAAAGATACATAGTCTGGCTCAAAGTAAACTGAAACCATTTTAGGCATAAAGGAAGGATTTAATCACAAAGTAACCTTATCTTTATGAAAGACGACATACGGTTAAACCACCATAACAGCTTGTAATGCAAACGTGAGTAACACTGTTTTCCAACATAAGAACTTCAAATCAGCCTCATGAGCAGGTTCCCAATGAAAATCAAGTACAAAATTAAGATCACAAGGAAGAACCAACCACCTGTCCTCTAGGTGGGTGGATGTAAAACCCCTTTCAAAAAGTGTTTGACTTGAGACAAGGTAGAAAGGGGGTCTGTGGACAGACAAGCAGAGATGGCCAAGAAGTGAATCTTGACAGAACAGAAGGAAAGGAGAGGGGATAATAAAGTGCACAAATATTGTAAAACCAGAGGCATCTGAGCCTTAAAAGCATCCTGGTTCTTGCTTTGGCAGTAGGTTTATTATCCTCCTTTAATACCTGCTGCACATCCTCAGAAAAGTGTCAAAACAGTATTAAAATTAAAATGCTATAATCCTGACAGTGAGCTGAGAAAAATGAAGGTTAGGATGTATCAAACAACCTCTGTCATGTGTGAGTAAGTCTATCCTATGAGAAAGCTTGTGGTAATTGCCTTGGTCAATTTGAGAAGAAGGGAGAAACAGCATTGCTTGGCCCAAAAGGGAGTTACCAGTATCATCTTTGGAGAGTTTTTTTCTATCTTTAGAAGAACACTGGTTATCATAGGAAAGGGTAGAACGGCATAAAAGAACATCCTTGTCCATGGGAAAGAAAAGGAATCTGTCTTACAGACCTTTGTGTAAGGAGTCCCAGAGAACATTTTTTTTTTAATTGCCTGTTGGGAATGGAGGCAAAAAGATCTACTTGACGTGTTTCCCACAGCTGGATCAATTCTGGTAGACCCCTGGGTGCAACTTCCATTTGGGGGGGCCTGTTCTGGTCCTACTTAGCTTGTCTGCTGTAACCCTTTGGTCTCATGGAATGTAAGTAAATAACATTGAGGGTCAAAGTGCGTTAAGTTGTTAGTTACCAGAGTGCCATAGCTAGTCTGCAAAGGGGTTAAGATCTAGTTTCCACATTTTTATGTACCGTATCACTGTGATATTGTCTGTGATTGTTAGTAGAGGGCTTGGAATCCAAAGATGGTTAAGAGCTTTGAGAACATTTATTAGAGATATTGTGTCTTTCACATTTATGTACTTTAATTTGTCCTGCTCGTTTCACACAAACTGGAATTTCCATCTCCTTGGATACAGCTTCCCAAGCAAAATTTGATGCATCTGTGGTTACAGCCTGAGTTGGGGTTGGATGAGAAACATGGAGACCTGTCTTGAGAGACAACTAATTCATCCACCAAATCAACTCCCTTTTTGCAAACCCCAGCACCACGATTTGAAATGAAAGGGGGTTCTGGTATTGGATTTAAACTGATTTGATGAATTACAGAATTTTCTTGTATAAAGTCTGGCCAAAGAATACTTAGAATTGTAGAGGCCTTGAAACCTAGAATCCTTTGATATTCCCTATCAGATGCCAGAGCATGGTTCAAAAGTTTCAGAAACTGTTTCTTGTAGCATTCTGCTTTGTCCTGAGAAAGAAAAGCCATGATGAATGTATCCAGGAGACATCACAAAAGCACTGTACTATGAGAAGGAATGAAAGATTCCATATGTTCATCTGAAATCCCAAACCGTGAAGGAGGGTTTTTTTAACCCAATCCAGAGATTCTTGACTTGTAAAAGAATCTGCAAAAGTAAGGCAGTCACCCAAACATGGAAAATGTGAATGCCCTGTAACCTGCAGTGGGCTACTACAAGAGCCAGGCACGTTGTAAGCACTCTTGGAGCTGTTAACACTCCAAAAGGAAACGCAGATAATTGGAAATTTAATCCAGACAAAAAGAAAAATTAAAAAGCATCTCAAATCTTTCAAAATTTTAGAACTAGAATGTGATGATGATCATGTTTTATATCCAGAGTTACTAAAAAACTGAAAAGAGAAATAAGAAGTAATAGAGACTGAAGAGAGAGCATTTTGAATTTTGAGATTTTGATGTGAAGGTTTAGAAAAGAAAGGTAGGTCCATTCTTTCTTTGGCAAACAATGATCCTTTAATAAAATCCTTTCCCTGTTTGATGTGGGGAAACAGGTTCTTTAATCCCCCCTCCCAGAGATATCACTTGATCTAGGATAGGGAAAACAGGGAGATCAGAGGCAGAGGAATTCATTGAAAAGGAGAATCAGAATCCTGATGCCAATTGTAGCCTTTCTGGATGATTCTTAGAGCTGAAGTGTCTCAAGTTATCTGGTGCCACAGAAGAAAATGAAGACCTAGATGTTGGGAAAGCTTTAATTGGAATGCGAGGATGGGGATGAGAGAAAAGATGATGGGATATATAGTCAGTATACTTTTTAGTGAAGGACCCTTAAGTCATTTTAACCTTCTGGCTAAAACGTTATGTTTTGAGGTAAAATTATTTCATGACAACCACCAGAAACACTAGTCCTAACCACTGAGAAAACATTTTGACAGAAAAGTTAAACTTTTCCTCACAAAAACTGGTAAAATTGGAAGGTATTCTCCAATAGGGTACTTACTTGCCCAGCTTTGAAGAAATGCTAGTGAACCATTGATCACTCAAAGCTTGCATAAGAGAGCACTTTTCAACAGCAAGAAAGTTCTGAAGGTTTGGCACCTTAACCACTGACTTTATATAATTCTCCTTGAGTTCCACAGTAGTTAGGGCACATGGAAAGTGCCCAGTATAAGTGGTAAAAATGTTATGAAAAGAAAACAGCCAACAGTTGGGACTGCATCAGAATGTATAATAGATATTATATTCTGATGAAGTCCTTTTAATAGGACAAAAGCACTCCGCAAAGGATTTTTTACACAATTATGTTGCTGGTGACTGCCTGATTCCAGCATTACTTGTTAATTGTAGGTTGCACATGGAAAGTGCCCTAAAGCTTGTTGTGGCCCTGTAACTTGGCCAGTCATTCAGATCTTGGCAGGATATATCCTATATTGCTTAGCTACTGCAATAAAGATTTAATGATAAAAATCTCTTAAACTGCATCCCTTCCCACCCTCCCTCCAGTTTCACCTCAAGGTCGTGGGAAATAATAAGTAAAGCCAGCTGAGCTGGGGTCATCTAGGTAAATATAATGAAGGAGCATATGTACAGTGCTAGATATACTCATCTTTGAAAATTTGCTCAGTCATTATGTTGTGGTGGTAAGCAGTATGGAAGCAAAAGAAAGACCGCATTGACCATCTCCCAGTTTTACTTTTATTTGCATTCAGTGTGTTACCAAAAGCACAATATATGTGAGAAGCCAGTATGGCAAACAGTGCAATGCATCTTCCACATCTGAAGAATGGAAGCTTTACACACCTCAACACTATACTTCTCAACATCTTAGCACAAGAATTCTAGACAAAGCCAAAAATAATGTGGAAAGTAAGGCCCCAAATCAGGGAAAATGTTAAATGTTGCTCTTATAAACTTAGAATGTCACTAGAATAACATGCTTTGCTTTACCATTTTCTGAAGGATATGAAATCTGAACTTCAAATGTCTGTCATTATTTAATGACTTCAACCCTCAATAATTTGTCAGAACATAAATTGTATGAGGAAGAGACTAAAAATGAAGCCCAAATCTAGAAATTCTGCAAAATTCCAGACAGTTGAGAGGTATGCTTGAAACCTGTATATTCATTGTACAAACGTTGTTCAGTTAGCTGTGTGCAGCAGTTATGAAATAGGGAATCTGAGTTACTGCAACTGTTAGAGGGTACTCCCCTGTGTTTAGACAGGGATAATTAAAACTAATAATTACATTAGGGATACTTTTCTCTTACTTAAATGAAGGATGACAAAGAGCAACAAAGAATTCCTCATGTGTGCAATGCCTTAAATGCATTTCTGTAGAAGCATCAAACCTTCTTCTCAAAATAATACTTGACTCTTTCTTGTTGTTTACTAATTTGCTCTACTCAAGTCCTCACTATTCTGTAAGATTTGCTTGTAGAATAAATTGATTCAATTAAGCCAAATATAGCAAGCATTAGCTCAAAGCCAGTGATATAGCTATTTACTACAAATGCCAGTGCTAAAAAGATTATAGCTATGATATGAATCTTAAAGCACCTGCAGTTTTGCACACCTGGCATGCCAACAGGTGAACACTGTACTTAACACCAAATGTTCATTCTAAGTATGTCTGATAACCTGCCACAGTAATAACAAAGTGAATGTCTGATAACCTGCCACAGTAATAACAAAGTGAATGTCTGATAACCTGCCACAGTAATAACAAAGTGAATGCTAATTTTCTCTAAAATACTAGGATATTATATGTGCATAATAATACATAGGATTTACTGCTGCCATATTTCTCATGCTGTTAAGCATATCTTGTGGTGCCATATTTCTCATGCTGTTAAGCATATCTTGAGGTGCCATATTTCTCATGCTGTTAAGCATATCTTGAGGTTACGATAACTGTTGTGTAACAGACATTATTCTGTATACCTGTCTGTGTTGGATTGGGTTGTAGTTGAAAAGATTCTTTAGACCAGATGACTTGATAAATAGAGAGGTATATATACAAACAGACAGACAGATAGATAAATAGATAAGAGAGAGAAAATAATATTTACTGTTGCTGCATGGGATTTTAACGCTAAATGGTTCTGTCCTACTGCAATAATAGAAAGAATGGTTAGCTTGGCTATTAACCAGTTTATTAAAGACATTGCTAAACTGAATATAAATAATTCATAGAATTCCTTTGTTTGAAGTCACTTATTTCTAATAAGATAAAGAAACAGTACAATGAAACTTACCAGAGTCTTATTCTGACTATTGTATTTCTTTTTGTTCATGTTTTGGTGAAGGTTGCTGTACTGAGGAAATCCTTAACTATTTTTATTGTGCATGGGCCTCCCTTATTACAGCTGGAAATCCACCACTGTAATACTGTGGTTATGGTGAGCTGCCTACCTCATGACAGCAATTAATAGCTTTCATGTGTGTCATGACAGCAATTAATAGCTTTCATCTGTGTCACGACAGCAATTAATAGCCTTCATTTACGTAGGCAATGAAGTGCAATCAGTCAAAACTCAAGCAGGAATTGCCACACACTGAAAAACCTTGCTGTTAATAGGAATTTATTCATTCACTACAATGTAATTTACTTTCTTTTGGATATATGATCGTCTTTGTATGATAAAGAACAATAAATGAGTAACCAGACTTAAACAGAGAGCTTGCTTGTCATTGCTGCTATGTAATTAAAACAATCTTGAAATCTGTACTTGAGCTAATTTTAATTATATAAAGCTACTCAAATGAGTAGCTCTGTAGTTAAGTCTAGGTATTCTTCAATGATTTCTTTTAGTTATTATTACTACTATCATCACTATTATTATTATTGGCATTTAAGATAGTCATACTCCTAGATTAAATGCTGAATTTATGGTCTCAAACCTGGGAATGTTTGCTACAATTCCTACATTTAATAAGATAATTTATTTGATAATGAGATTTTGTACATTCATAGCAATGATGAGATGCACAAACACATGAACATACACACAAATGTCAGATCACTTAAACACACACTCAGAGATTTAAAATTAATCACACCTGTTTGTAGTACTGAAATAAATAACATGAAACGTGCACTATGTATTATATGGAGCACTGCAACTATGTTCCAAAATCTGGGAAAAACAAGCTTGTTAGGCACCTTTCAGCCATCAGCTAGGCCACCATAGAAGACCAGTAAGAAGGTGTTCAACACTTCATACACCATGCAGACTGTTTTGCTTGCTTTGGTTTTTTTTTTTTTTTTTTTGAAAAGTCTGACATATGAAAAGTTTAACTGCTTTCTAATGCTATGATAGTATGGCTGTTCTACCTGAGGCAGCAGTAAGCGTGTGAAAGTTTTCACATTATTTCACTACTGCACTTTGTTTCTCCAAATGTTCTAGTACATGGGAGCTGGTAAGGCTCCATGCAATGCAAAGACTTATGACTTGGTATCTCTGATCACAATCAGATTATTTTGTGTTTATGACAAGGATGTCAAGATTCACCTCTTGAGCTATGCTGTGAAGCCGAATTTCTTAGCAACCATGTCTTGAACACACAACATCCTGGTAATGATTGGATCACAATCTTCAGCTTAAAAATTATTATATGATCTCAGACAGACTATGACCTATTATGAACAATGATTGTTGAATGTGTCTTATTCAGATACAGGACAAGTCACTGAAGATAAGTGGGATTGAAAATTACATAACATTTTTATCCAGGTTTCATTTTTTAAGTGTTGCATTGTCAGTGAAGGGAGGCACAATATTCCACTGGGCCTGCTCAGCAGTGACGAAGCATTGCCTAATGTTGCTGTCTTCCCATCTCTTAGATACTTTGCTGGGAATATATATTGGATATATGTATCAGACTCACTGCTGTGTCTTTTGTATTACAACTGGTTTCATTTAGCTGCTGCTCCCTACTCTTGATGGCAAATGTGCAGCTCATCGCTTTCATTTAGGTAAAATCATGTGCAGCAGAAGCTGGCATTTTTGTGTTAATTATTCTAGCAGGAGGCTGGAATTATATAGTAAAATGCCTTAGGTAATGAGCTGTGAATGAACTCCACCCAGCCTTTGGATAACACAGCGTCTGTGTGCATATTGAGTTGCTTAATAACAAATCATTTAATCAAGCCAAATTCACAGATTAAAGGCAATTGCAGCTAGAGGTTCTTATCCAGCAGTCAGAAACAAGAATAACATAAATATGTTTATGTATATTTTTATATGTTTTAGATGTTTAATCTACTGCTTGTCTGTTCAAATAACTTCCCACACTATATTTCCAAAATAGTTCCTTGAGTTTCTTAAAAGACAGCATCTGTGAGATCACATGTAGAAAAAAAAACTTTAGGAAATAAATCATGTAGTAAAAACATGTAGAATAAGTCAAGAGATCAGTGGCTATAATATATAAATAATTTATTTATATAATTTTGTTGACAGGGCTAGGTATTTTGCTGACAGATGACCGCCCATCTGATAAGTCAGACTGAGTCCGTTGCTCAGCAAGGCGTAAACTTGACTGTGATTGGTGTCAGATAAGGACATCATCATCATCACCATTATCTTACTGTGATTTGGTTACACATTTAATAACCAAATTACTGACATAATTTCAAAAGAATCACAGGAATTGTATAACATTCTCATTAAGATATATCTGTCTGGGTTTAAACATGAAGCTTTTAAGCATTCATGAAAGTAGGGATTTCAAGAAATTTAATGGAGTCTTTCTTAGCTGTAGCCTCTGAGTGCTGATTAATGAAGTCTGAAGGCTAAGTCATAATAAAATGATTCTGGAGAATCTGAATCTGCAATATATCTGACATGGAAACATCACAGGAAGAAAGAAGTGAGAGCCATGGGAGCAGAGGCTGCACGGTTAGCAAAGAACACATTTTTTATATTCCTGTACCGCATTCATGTCACATACGCAGACAGCAGCGCCTGGGCAGTTATTTCTCTTCCCTCGTTACTCCACATTCCTCAGCCTCTGTTTCACAAACTATGTAATTTCAACAAAACTTGGAAAAGAATCACAATCAGGTGAATGTCAGAGGGTTTGGTTCTGTTCATTTAGAAAGTTTAAATAACCAGCTTTGCATTGCACGTGATGAAGGATTTGTTTGTTTACTTACATAGGACTGCCTTATGTGTGTGTGTGTATGTAGGTATGTATTTAATTAATTAATGACATGGTCTCCTAATTCATGCCTGTGTTATTTTTTCTGTTTGTTTTGTAAGGAAAGATAAACTGGGATCCTCCAGGAATGTGCAGCAAAATGGCAGATTAACTATTTAAGTCAACAAAGAGGTTATAGCAGTAGTTCTATGACAGGCTACATGCGCTCAAGGGGAGAGGGTCTTCATTCCAAACCAAAGTGTAGTCAAAATACTTGATCTATGCAGTCTCGGTAGTAAGAAGTTTTCTCTCAGGTTTTGTAAAATACACAAAGTGCCAAGCACTAGCTAAATTATTTAGGTAGCACCACCACCACACACACACACACACACACACACACACACACACACACACACACACACACACACACACACACACACACACAGTTTCAGGAGTGGAATATCCATGAAAAATACGTTAAGAAAGGAAGTGGGCAATACAAAAAAAAGAGAGGGTCGGGCAGTAGTAATGCGGGTCAGAGGCCATCACAAAAGCAAGGAGGAGAAGATTTGTTATAGTACAGGCTGAGGCTCTAGGAAACGGGTGAGGACATCTGTCGACAATAGGAGGGGGAAAAGCACTGGAGCTCCGGCTCTCAACTTTTCAGATTTAGGAGGGATGCCTCTAACTTTCTTCAAGCTTTTGTTCCATTCCTCCTAAAACTCAAAATTATTTTGAAAGTTCTAAGTTAATAGTGCTAACATTTAAAAAGTGTTCATAGTTTACCTTTTCCCTAATTAGGTTTTCCTTTGCCCCAAACTCTGGAGGTAAAACTTGACCAGTATGCAGTGTTATTGAAGTCTGGGAACAATACATTGAGACTGCTCCATATATCTAAGTTTTAACAAAGATGATTCCAAGAAAGTGGTTACATGTCTGTTTTAAATAACACTAAGCCCCATCAAGAGACAATGTTTCTTTTAATTTTTTATCATACCATTCTGTATCTAATATTACTATGGCCCCTCCTTTATCCGCTGTTTTTATTGTTATCTCCTTATTATTCATCAAGCCCTGAAGTGCCATTTTTTGTGCCATGGTCAAATTATAATACTTACTGGTGTTCTTACTTTCAAAGTATTTGAATAGGTCCTTTTCACACCCATTCATAAATAGATTAAGAGAGGGTGTAAGATTAGGAACAAAACTGCTAGGTTTTTTTGGTTCCATTCTATCTCCTGCTTGATTATCATACATCAATTTAAGTGCAACCATAGAAGAAATAAGAACTTAAAAGACCTACTATGTAAGGAGGTACATTTAGATAAGAGATTGGAGTCAAATTTGAGTGCAGGTACTCATCCATGTGGTAATTGTAAGGCCTGCACATATATCAGGGGGGATATAGATTTTAAACACCCAGATATAAGTAAAATTTTTTATTTTAAGGGGAAGGCAACATGTAGGACAAAAAAATTGGTCTATATGGCAAACTGTGAAAAATGTGCATGTTTTTACATTGGAATGACCAATAATATGTTAAAGGTTAGGGTTTTACAACATCTCAGTAATATTAGGAACTGTGATGTAAGTAATGCACTCTATAGACACATAAGCCTGTACCCCACACATAGTTTTAAATTTAGGTGCATAGTTAATGTTAGGGTTAATGATAGGGGGGGAGACATTAAGCATAGAACAGCTTTAGCAGAATCCAAATGGATTGTTGACTTGAGAGCACACAGACCCCCAGGCCTCAATGATGTTTTACCTATTAAACCCGCCCTACAAAACAGGCGGGTATTTGTAAGCAAATGATTGGATGACATGTATTTTAAATATGGCTGTTTTTAAATATGGCTGTTTTTATTGTATTAAAATTATGTCTGATGAAGGGCTATCCCGAAAGCGCTTACATCAATAAATAGTGTTTTTTACTGGATTTATCTCAGCAGTGTCCTACTACTTTGTTTTCTTTGGATTTATTAGTTTTGGTACTTGGGACTTTAGCATAACGTTCCTTCTTTGTTTGGTTATTTAGAAGGCATCCTGTGATATAATCTGGGCCCAGGTTGCAGTGTTCTTGGCCTTAGACAGAGCATTAAGGACCTGTTCCCTAGTGATATCAGGGGGAGTTATATTTGATGGTATTTCCTGAGGGAAGGTTGAGAGAGAAACAGGGGTAAAGTTGCAGATTAATTTGTTGGCCAGTAGGTTTGCTATGTCTTTTGGCTCAGTATGGGTGGCTCCATTTACAATGAGCTCTGCACAAAATTATGTATTGCCTTTGAGGTTGTGGACATAGCTAAATAATGCCTTGTGGTTGCCCTTGGCCTCGGAGGCCAACTTTACCTCAAAATTGGTCTTGACAGACTTTATATGTCCTCTTAGTTTTAGTTTGATGACAGTGCTTTTATCCTGCTGGCTGCTGCATTCCAAATTTTTGCCATGATTTCTTCCTTCTGTTATGCAGCCTATTTTCTTTTGATTTTTGAGTTAGTTCTGTACTTCTTCCTAGTGAGTACAGCTGCCTCTATACAGCTATTAAACTGCTTGTATAGGGTTTCTGTGAACAGTTCTGCATAGGAAGTAGTCTTCTCAGGGTTTATGGGGGGCTCCAAATTTTGCCAGGTTATCATTTAATAGCAGGAGGTTAGCCTTAGAGTAGTTCCTGAATATTCTGGGGTAAGCTGGGGGTCCAGGTTTTATTTTTACTTCAAAGGAGATCATTTGTGTTCTGACTGTACCAGGGAACACATTACACTAGGGCATGTGCAGCATTCTCCCATATTAGGACCAGATACAGTATGGTGGCACCCCAGTTGGCAAATTAACAATCTAGTCCAGGGAGTTTGTGTTTACAATATCCAGGAATCTCTATGCCTGTATGTTTGGTGTCATATAGGATTCCCAGTTAACAGTGGGGTAATTAAAGTTGCCTATGAATATAGTATTGGGTTGGATGGTGAGTGTTTCCAATAGTTTAGATACATGGAATAGGCTTCCTGGGTCATAGAGGAGGACCTGTAGCTTGCAAAGAAGTGGCACTGGATTTTGTCTATGGTTATTTAAACATGGAGAAGCTCAAGTGCATTGTCCTGTTTGACCATGGCCAGCCTTGAGGTATATTTATTTTTGGAGTAAATCAAGACACCTCATAAGATTATAGGATCATAGGAGTTTACTAGGCAATCGAGCAGGAGGTCATTTCAAGCCTAGCCATTTCATCGGAATGTAATACCATACATACGCTAGTCAATACCAATATTGCATCTAGTATTGACTGCCCATGTCTAGGAGGGAAGCCAGGCATAAGTCTCCCCTAAGAAGTCTATATGATACAGAGTATAGTGACAGGTACTTTAGTCAGTCTGTGTAAGGCATATGCTGGAGTCCCTTGATCTTCTTTTTTAGAAACTTCTGAGGTCTCTCCAATTGCTGCAGGTTCTTTGTATGGTACATGCTGAATGTGGCATTTTACTCAATTATGGTCCAGACTAGGGCCAAGTATAGAGGGGTTGTAACCTCCTTTACTCTTAAGGTGATGCATTTACTAATCAAGTATGCTACATAGAAAGCTTTCCTTACTGCAGTAGGCACATGGTGGTCAAAGTTAAGGTAGCAGTCAGCTTGTGATCCCAGATCCCTTACCACCTCATGGGTACTTAGGGTACTGTTGGTGCTTTGATAGTGTGAAGGGACATTGTTTTTGCTGAAGGAAATGATGATGTATTTCTTTGCATTCAGTTTTGAGACCGTGACTAAGACACCAGCTGTTGATCTGTGTAAGACCACCACAAACTGAAACTTCAGAACCTTCAAACCACAACAGCTCACAGCTCCAAATCAGGTGAGACAAAAGGAGTTGCAAATAAATGCCAAACTTTATTGGTAACGGTTAAGCGCTTTCTTCTCCTTCAAGATACTTCATCAGAACAAATTTCATTACAAACCCAGCCCTTAAATACCCTTGTTTAATGATCTCACATGAATCACTTAATTACACCTTAAAAACACACTACATAATTTATCAAAAAATAAGTAAGTAAATAAATAAATTATTGAAACTCACTCATATTGTGTTTAACTAACATTGTAAAACATTTAAAACATTAAAACACATCTCATATTTAAACCAAATCCAAGATGAGTGGTCAAATGTAGCAGATCAAAATAACTAAGTAAGTCCAGAGATAATAATAGAACGATTTATTCCACAGTATTGTAAGACAACCATACAATACACTGTAAATAGCAGTTGATAAGCGCTTTCACCCAAAAATTAGCTTCATCAGATCAAACCACTGCTACCCATGGTTCCCTTATATATTGTATAACACCCTCTCAAACAATCAAGTAATTAATTGATTAAAACATAAAACAATTGATAAAATCTCATATACTTAGAAACACTCATTATATAAACCAAATCCCTAACAACATAATTATTTGTTTAATTCATATGTAGCAACAACAAAGCCATATTGTCTAAAAAACTCTATATACATATATTTGAAAGATATATATATATATATATATATATATATATATATATATATATATAATATATAAAATGTGTACACTAAATATAAAACCTCCTAAAACCATTTAAATACATATGTGTGTTCAATATATACCAAAATAACATCTCATATTTAATTTAATTGTGCCTTATAGGGCACTTCAAACCATCTAGCCCATAATATGTTTATAAATTATGTAGTGTGTTTTAAGGTGTAAATAAGTGATTCATGTGACATCATTAAGCAAGGGTATTTAAGGGCTGGGTTTGTAATGAAATTTGTTCTGATGAAGTCTCCTGAAGGAGAAGAAAGCGCTTAACCGTTACCAATAAAGTTTGTCATTTATTTGCAACTCCTTTTGTCTCACCTGATTTGGAGCTGTGAGCTGTTGTGGTCTGTGTAAGACCCTGCCAGAGTATACTGATATCATTTGCGGATTCAGTAATTGCACCCAGTTTGCAGTCGTCCACGAACTTGGTCATCCACAGCCACTTAGTGTTGGCCTGAATGTCTGAGAATTATATATACCAAACAGCACTGACCCTGTGGCACCCCGCTGGTTGATGTGGAGTCACCCACTTTGATAGTGTGTATCCATTTTTAAGCCAATTGACAACCCATCTTATAACAAAGGGGTTTACATTCAGTTTGCTAAGTTTATCAGTAATGCCTGAGTGTGGGATTGTGTTGAAAGCCTTTGCCAAGTCAAGGTATGCTGTGTGCACAGATTTGCCCTCGTCAATAGCTCTGGTCACATTTTCAAAGAAATCCACTAGATTTAACACTCATGATCTTTTCTTGATGAAGCCGAATTGTATTGGATCCAGGTTTTGGAGGTCACCTATGTCTTTATGAGATCCATAATGATACGTTCCATGGCTGTACAGATGAGGCTGGTCAGGTTTATGGGTCTGTAATTCCCAGGTCTGTTGCTAGGCCACCTTTGCATGTAATGTATGTACTACTGACAACCTCCACCTTTAGTCCCTGTCTGTGTAGTAGCTGGTCTAAATGTGTGGATGGAAGGCATTATAACCTTGTACTCTTAGTGTGCTCTCCATGGCTGTAAACCATGTCTCAGTGGTGGCACAGATGTCAGCATTCTCTAGGGTTAAGAGAGCTTCTAGGGAGTGGAGTTTTTTGTTTAGACTCGTAGCATTGTGCAATAACACCTTCAGATTTTCTTGATTTTGATTTGCTATGTCGGACATACTTTACATTTGGCATTGCCTAAAAAAGCACTACGGGGGAAGACAATGTTTTAGCTAGTATTCAAAAGCCTAGAGGAAAAAGGTGCAGACCATCTCTGACAAAGCATTATGGTCTGTTGACCATCTCCATCCATGCTGGCAAATATTGCACTCCCTTAGAATGACACCAGAAACTAAGCCAATTATTAAAGTCAATCATCTTTTGTTCATATTTGTCATCCTTGGAGAAGGTAAAATTCTGCTCAGTGCTAGGCTCATACCAGCCTGGGATACATATAGCAAGAGCTCCATGATGTCTCTCTATATATAGTCTAGGGAGGTTTGTCTCAGGTCATTTACACCCACAAGGACTGTGGTCCAATCACTTGAGTGCATGAGTAATGTGCTGGAACCTAGCCCCTGATAAGCAACTGACCATGACTTTTTCCTTACTCAGCCTGGTGAGAGGGACATCGGTGTGTCTCACAATGGAGTCTCCAATGACCAGAATGTTGGATTCTATTGTGGCTTGCATTATAGACTTAGAAGTAGAGGTTCCTTAAAATGTGGCTATGTATGTTGATGTGGGTGTTGTTTTGAAAGAGCGTATTCGGGGCTGCTGAGGGTATTTGTTATGTGTACTTCATCTAGGAGGTCTTTGGGGCTTAGGAAAGTTACATTTAAGCACATCAGCATATGTGGGTCTATATGTCTGCTTTGAATTGTCTGTGATGGGTGCAGCATGTGTACTACTGACAACCATACTGACATTAGGAGTACTGTGAGATCTTTTCCTCCAGTGACATTGTGTAAATACATCTCTCACATACCATATCAGTTTGTTTGAGAATTAACTGGTTGTCAGTAAACATGAGGCAACTTCTACATTGCCTCAGGATGCCCATATTCCCCAAGCTGGTAACAGAGATAGTGGGAAAGTTCATATCCATGGCAACAGATTCTTTTTTATTGATTAGACAGTTGGAGTGAGAATATAAACCAATGTTAGGAGTATCCAGTTTGCAACTATGGGGTCAATGCTTGTTCTGTGTGCAACTAGGTATTGGTGTAATTTCAATCATACTTTTACAGGAAAAATTTCACTCAAGGTGTCTGTGTCTATACAGGGTACTGCCAAATACTTGAGGGGAACTAGTAAGTAGAGCCTGATGATTTACAGATAAGGTAAGTAGGCAGATATTCTCAACTTAGAAACAAATCAAGCAGTACTTACTGAAAACAAAGGATTAGCTTGTCAAGAATGATGGAAAGAGGGGAGTCGCATGAATGGCTACTGCCTGGTTGCTACTGGTGCTGGTCTCACCATGGATTTAGTCTGCTGGGATTCAATGTTTCTTTGCTTCTTCTCTCACCAGAAGCAAAACATTGGCACTAATCCCAAGATAAGAAGCTGGACACAGCCTGTTTGCTGATCCACAATCTGGTCCCAGATGATGCAAGGGTCTGTAGGCTTGTTGTTGCCTTTCCTGGTAGATGCTTTGAATAGCAACCAGACCATTTAGAAAGATCAAGCACAGATATTCACTGCCCAGTTAGAAACAGTCAGGAATCAATGCACTCTGCTCCTTCTCTCAGCAGGAGCAAAGCCTAAGCACAAATTCCAAGCTGGCACCTATGAAACAGTTATTAGGCTTTCCGGTGATCAGCAGTCTCCAGGAAATAATGTCCATGTGCTCCTTCTTTCACCAGGAGCAAAACAGGAGCACTATTCCCAAGATGACTACTGAGATGCAGAATGTCGGCTCTCCAATAATCGTGGTCTTGGAGTAGATGTTGCAGATTTTAAAGGTAAAATGGAAAATGGCTTAATATCCTAAGAGCTGCAGTGCTCGCTAAGCAGTTAGATATAAAAGAGGGAATAACTTTAGCTTTAGCCATCTAATTGGACAGCCACTGATTTTAAAAGAGCAGGATAGATTGGAAGGGGGTAGGCATTTTGTATTCTGGTTCTATATATTCAAGTCACTATGGAATACAGTGATGGCCAATAAATTTAAATAGATGAACTGGAGTGATTTCACAAAATGGTAATTTTGTGTTTACTCACAACAGCCAATGCAAGGGGAGAGGGAAGGAAATATCTGGTCAAATTAACATAAGGGTCTGGCAAATAGAAAGACAACCAAGTATAAAAACACAACTTGCCAAGGTGGGAGAGAGAGAAAATTTAATTTCTGTGTGACTCATAAGAGACACAGCTGTGGTATCTTTTCTAGTTTAAATATGCAATTAAATGCAGAATACAAGTAAAACACGGTGTAAAGAAAACAAATCACAACATACAAAATAGAAGAAGGCAATAAAACAATAAAAAATACAAGAAAGCAAAAGCAAACTAACCTTTCCACACAGCAAGTTCTGTCACAGTTTGTGTGAGCTTTTCCAATAAAGCTATTTTTTGTCTAACCTGTTTATGTACTCTCCCACACAGTGTTTTCCATATAACCGTAATACTAAGTGCCCACCCAGCAAACCAGTATTGCACTTAAGTAAATCCCCCCTTACTACATATTGTCTCCTGCTCATTTTCCCAGAGCTTCTATCTGCTTGGCACCCTCGCCATACTCTGAGAAGGTCATGAGTAAATTCTGCTCCACACTTAGCAAATAAGAGATTTATTCCATTGTTAGGCACTTCAGTTAACTTTTTAGAGTGTTACTCCTTTATTTTTGTTTTATTTGTTGATTTTACCTTTAAATCATTCTAAAGGTCCCTAATACTCGAAATTGCCTTGTCAAAGTAGTTTGTTTAAACTGGTTTGTTGTACCATTATACTCTTAAGCAATATTTCTTGGTGTTATTACATCAAGAGGTTAGCAGTGCCCTGTACAGTCACAAATACTCAGACAGTAAATTTTATCTATAAAACTTCTCTCAGAACTGAACCCATGAAATGAGTGTGGCTAAAGCAAACCCATTGCACAGAGACAAGCTTAGAGCAGCTAGTTTGCATATTAAACAGCACTACTGTCAGATCTTAGCACAATCTAACCTGGTCTAGTGCCAAACCCCAGAACCCCCCCCAAGAAGACCTCTGTATAACCCAGTCCATAACCTGCAGTAGCCCACCCAAATAGAGGTCTAAACAACATGAATATGGAGTTTCCAAATGCCTCCATAGACAGCTTAGTAGATATGGGCATCCTGAGACAGTGAAGCAATTGTCTCATGTTCACAGACAACTATTTAATCCTTGAAGAAGTAAACACACTACACGAGACATGCATGTACACAATTTCACTAAAGGTAAAAATCTTGCATACAATCAAGGTTGTCAAGAACCCACACACTCCATCCATCACACATAGTGTTCACCAGACACACAGACCAACTTATGCTGAAGCATTAAAAAGTAATCTCACCAAACCTCAAAGACCTCCTAAGCCTATAAATGGCAATACCTATCCTCAGCAATTTCTAAATCACAAACCAGAAGTAACACTAAAGACCACAGATATTCCTACACCTAGTGGAGCCCCAAAAGAAAAGCCCATAAGGCAAGCAAACAGATTAGCCAGGAGTCTTTTCATAGGGGATTCCATTGTATGACACACTGATACCCCACTCACCAGAGTGAACAAGGATAAGATAAATGTCATTTGCTTATCTGTTGCCAGGATCCAACAAGTTACACACACACTCAAGTCACTATACCACAGGTATGATTCTGGCATAGTCCATGTGGGTGTTAATGACCTGAGATGTACTTCCATGGACTGTATGAAGAAAGAATGTGTCTCTCAGGCAGGTATGTGCCTTGCATTGAGCAGCATTCTACCTTCATTCTGCCTTCACCAAGGATGATGCCACAGTATCAACAAAATTTCATAGACTTCAATACCTGGTTTAGTTTTTTGTGTCTTTCCAGGGGGAATTCAATATTTGTCAGCATGGGAGGACATGGTTAACAAACCATGTTGCTTTGAAATTGACCTGTCTCCCCTAGGCTTCCAAATATTAGCTAAAACTTTATCCACCCCCCTTAGAGCTTTATTTTAGGCAATGCCAAACTGACAAACCTACTGACATAGCAAATACAATGAAAGAAAGCTAAAGGTGCTACTGCTTAATGCTAGGACCCTAAGCAAGAAACTCCACTCTACAAGCTGTCCTCACGCTGGAGAATATAGATATCTGTGCTGTTACTGAGACATGGTTTAAATCTGCAGAAAGTACTCCGGCAGTGCAAGGCTTTAGTGCCTTCCACACATTTAGATTATCAGCTGCACAGACAGGGATAAAAGGTGAAGGAGTCTCAGTCTATAAAAGTAACAAGCATAATTCTACATTGATTAAACAGAATGATGCCCTGGAATTTATCCATGTGCGAATTACCATAGACAAAGCCTCATACAATATTCTAGCAAGGTATAGGTCACTATCTATGTCCCTAGAATCCCACAGTTCATACTTAGACCTACTGGAGGCACTCATTATTAAACCAAATATCCTATTCAACTACCCTTAAGTAGAATAGGAAACACACACTGCCTGGACTTTATTAAGGCAAATACCATTGACTAGAGACTGTGCACACCCACCAGAGGTTCAAACATACTGGACCTGGTACCCAGCAGTATGAGAGAGTACTGCAACCCCCTCCCCAGTGTCCCATCCACACTGGTTAGGTTGGACCACAAAGCGGTGTCCTTCAAAATAAAATCAACTCAGTAATCCCAGCAAACCTTGAAAACAGTTAGGAACTATTCTAAAGCAAACTACATCCTATTAAGTGATATTTGGTCAAAATTCAGTGCCCAACCATGAATTCACAAAAAATCCTTTTCCAAACTGGTCACAGAGGCACTGTACAACCATGGTTACAGCAGTATAGAGGCTGCTGTACCTACTAGAAGTAAGTCCAAAACAAACTCTAAAAACAAACAACACCAATAGAATCCCACCCTTAGACAAATATAACATATAACAAAAAGAAATATAATAAAATATAAATATAAATACACACACACACACACACACACACACATATATATATATATATATATATATATATATATATATATATATATAATATGAATATAATAAAAGGCAATATTGCATATAACAAAAGGAAAAAAATAGTCATGACTAAAATCAGGAAGAGCAACTCCCATATTGATAGGAGCTCTCTAATCAAACTAGACAGCAAACTAAGAGGACTAATTAAGTCCAAAAAGGCCAGGTCAAGACATCCTCACAGGCTAAAAGCAACCACAATGCCTTCTACAGCTATGTCCAAAACCTCAAAGGTAGTACACATCAGTGTGCTGAACTGGTGTCCAATTGTGCCACCTTCACTGTGCAAGACAACATAGTGAATTTGCTGGCTGACAAATTCAGCTCAAACTTCACCCACCCTTCCACTTCCCCCTCCCATGAAATGCCTAATAGCATTACCCCCACAACTATTAACAGGAAGCAGGTCCTGGTGGTGCTCACTAAGGCCAAAAACAGCCTCAGTGGGCCCAACAATATCCTGTGATACATTCTAAATAGCTTCAAACTTGACCTAAGAGGACCACTTGAGTCACTTTTCAACTATAGCCTCAAAACAGGCTTTGTACCATGAGAATGAAGGACTGCAACTCTCATCCCATTTCACAAGGGTGGACCATAAATGGTCTCCAGAAACCATAGACCTATTTGTCTGACTAGTCTAAATTGCAAAGTCATGGATCAAATGATCATGGAACTGATCAACAAAAATATAGGCAACCTTCAGACACTGGACTCAACCCAATTTAGCTTTGCCAAGGGAAGGTCATGCCTACTAAACCTGGTGGACTTCTTTGAGAAGGTCACCAAGGCAATAGATGGGGAAAACAGTGAATGTCACCTACCTGGACTTGGCTATGGTATTCAATACAATTCCCTAGCTGGGTATAGTTGACAAACTCACCAAACTGGGCACAAACCGTTACATAACTCCAGGAATTGTCAGCTGTTTCATAGACAGGACCCAGGAAGTCAGGTCTGGTGAGAGCACCTCCACTAATAGACTGGTCACCAGCAAGGTTATCTCAAGGCTCCATGCTGGGACAGCTCCTAACTGACATCTACTTCCTGGAAGTAAAAGCTAATGTCAAGGGTCTTTGGCTGACCAGATTTGCAAGATGACTGCAAATTGGGAGGTGTCACAGATTTCCCCAATGACACAAATGCCTAACAATAGGGGCTAACACAGACAAATGACAGGTGCCTAAGTCGGGATTAAAACTCAGTGTCAAGGAATGCATTATATTGCCTTTTGGGAAAACTATAAATGTGTTGAAATGTGTATTAATAGTTCACTGTTAATTAAGTTTTATTAGTTTGCTAGGAATGTACTGTTTTTATAATCTGCTTATAAATGTGTTTTATTGTGTCTTAACAGTTCACTGTTAATTAAGTTTTATTAATTTAAAAAGTCATTATAATATGTTTATATAATTCTTGTTATTGTCTTTGGAGCTTTTCTCCCTGGGCCTTCGCTGAAAATGGACACATATCCAGTCTGACTTTCTCAGTCAACAAATGTAAAATAAAAATAAAATAAATTTGGGAAAACTGTCACCCAGGCTAATTACTCCATTGATAAGACAGTCTTATGAGGTGACCCAGTAGACAGGGATCTGGGATCATATGTAGGCAGTAATCTGGCCTTTAACCAGCATGTGGCCAAGGTAGTAAGAAAATCATTTTATGTCACCCAACTTATAAGTAAGAGAGTGGCATCCAGGTCTAAGGAAGTCATAATGTCACTTTATTCAGTCCTTATCAGACCATTCATTAAATATAATGTCCCTTTCAGCATCTACCTGACCAGACATATGCAACAGTTGGAATGCCCACAAAGGTTCCTTATCAGGAGAATCCAGAGTATAAACAAATTGTAATATACAGATCGCCTTAAAGCCCTGTTTCTGTAGTGTGTCTCCTACAGGTTACTAAGAGGCGATCTATGCCTGGCATACAAGGCATCCTTGGATCCAACTTTGATGAACCTTTGCACATCTACAAAAAAAAAGCATAAGAACCACTAGATCCAAGGATTTAATTTTTGTTTGGGGACAAAAATAAGACATGTTGAAGAGACAAATGTGTGCCTTAGAGGATACCCATGCTCAGGAGCAGGCTGTGCATTCATGTGAAGCAGAGTCCATCCCTAATCCTATTTAACTGTAGTCGTGATCAATGGTTGGGAAATCAGAAATTAACCCTGGGTCTGGTCCACATGTCTCTGATAGACAGAGGCAGACAGCAATGCCCAAACTAACATACTCCCCCAAAATAACCTCTAGAAACATCCTAACATACCTTCTTCTAATAAATGCCCATAATACATAGGGATGCAATTGTGTTGGAGTGCAAGGGTAGGCTTATTAAGGTCATGTTGATCATTAGCCTAATATATACCTATGAACCTGTATAGGCCTACTGGTGTTCCCTACTAATAGAGAACTGTAGCTGTGAAAATTTTGACATGTTCTGCTGAATTTTTCTGGATAGCATATTTAGATATTGGGTTATAAACTGTAATATGGATATACTTTTTCATTTAAAGGTAATGAAACTGCTACCCCATGTGATAAAATAATGTGTACTAGATAGTTCTGAACTGAGTCTAATGAACATGTTCAGGATTTAAAATTCTAATGGGTAAAAATACAATATTTCTACCTAGCGTGTATAATAATAATCAAATAAAAATTATGAAAGACAAAACATTTGTTGCATCTTTATCTGTGTCATTAAACACTACAAAACAACAGTGTCAGTTTCTTAAGTACACAAATTGACCCCTAAAATAATCTCTTTCTGACAGATGCGCTTCTTTTAACTCTGAAAAATGCATATAAATTGTCTATTAGTAAAACACGTGATGGACTATTTTTATTGAGAATCATTTGATTTTCTGCACTGCAGTTCAGGCCACAGTAATATATTTCAACTTGTTTCCAGCTGATAGACATATACATACAAGCACGCTCACACAGACACATACACACTCACACCTATGTCTTCCTTCCAAAGAATAACTACTTTCTTGCTGAGTACATTTTAGATGTTCAAGTGCAATCACAAGAAAAAAATGCATTTTCACTTGCACATGTAAATTGTCATGAGAGCCAGATATGACGTTCCATCTGTGCTGTCCATTTCCATTTTGTCCTCACATGTGGGCTTGGATTGAGCCCTCAGATCTGACTTGGCCATTGCAATAGCTCGTGGCAACCAAAAAGCTCTTGAACACCCTCCCTTACCCATAATGCCTCTCTCCCAATAACCTCAGATCTTGTTTGCTTATAATCATAGAAAATAATAGAGTAAGAAATTACCTCAAATAAAGGTAAGACCATTTCTGGCTTTTACAAATGCCAATAAAACAAATTTAGGTCAACTTGTTCCTCTAGAAGCAAAAAAAAAAAGGGACAAGGGGGATGGTGGGTGGGTTTGTGAGGACAAAATGAAAATGGACAACACAGATGGAACATTATGATGAGTACATAACTATTTTTATCTGATATTGTCAGTTTTCATTTTATCCTCACATGTGGGACATAGTCCATATCTACCTTTTTCCTGGGTAGCCTTATGGAAGGATATTCTTCAGTGCCATTGAACCAAAGGAGGCTCTAACCCTAGAGATCAAATCTCACTTGAAATGAGTAATAAATGTATAAGGGGTAGCCCAGGTTGCTTCTGCGCAAATCTCATCCATGGGCGCTCTAGACTGAAAAACTGAAGAGGTGGCCACTGCTCCACTGGAGTGAGCTTGAACAGGTTTTGGGAGCTCTGAGCCTTGACTCTTGTAAATATAAGAGACAATCCACAATCCATTTAGCTAGCCCGATCTATTTTCTGAGGAGACAAGTAATTGACTTTGTTTACTTATGTCCTTTGTTCTGTGAAGGTAAAAACATAGTTGTCTATGAACAAAGAAACAAATGCAGCATTTATTCACCTTTATTAGTGAAGTTTTTGAAGAAAACTGTCAGATTAATGGAGTAGTTGGTAGTACTTTCTGAAATAATCTTTAGTAAGAATAATGGATTAGTATGTAAAGTGACCGTCTCTTGTGAAAGATCAAATATGCCAGCTGGGATGACAATGAAATTCTCCTTGCAGATGTGATGGCTACCAAGAATATAGTTTTCCAGGAGAGGAATTTAAGCTGACAGGTAGCCACTGATTCAAAGGGAGGGTGTATAACTTTCTGAAGTATCAAATTCAAGTCTCAAGGCAGTGAAGGTTCTTTATATGGGGGTTTGAGTAAAAGAGCTCCTCTCAAGAAGACTTTGCATAGCTTATGTGATGTGAGGGAGGAATTATCAAATCCAATGTGAAAGTTAGAGATAGCAGCTAGCTGTGCTTTGAGAACAAGCTGCTCCTTCATTAAACAGTTTTGTTAAAAACTCTAGAACAGCATGGATAGGAGCTGAAAAGGGACGTACGTCGTTCTTTTGAGACCAGTGTACAAATCTCTTTATACAACTTTCATGTAGATGGCATATGGGGGGAGAGTAAGATATGGAGCACTGTGGAAGAGATCATAGGTTGTCTGGTTATCAGCAGAATTGGAGATTCCAAGCTGTCAGCTTGAGACTGTGAATGTTTGGATAAGGTATTCCTGTTGGATGTGACAGGAGGTCCGGAATTGGATCTAAAATCCATGGCTTCTTCCGTAGGTGAGGCCAAAGAAAGGGAAACCAGATTTGTCAAGGCCAATATGGGGCAATGACAATAAGGTTTCTCTTCAAACTGTTAGCTTTCTGAAGAAACTTGGGAATTAGTGGGGGTTGGAGGGAAGGCATATAGCAGACCAGGAGGCCAATCGTAAGAGAATCCCTCAGGGATTCCCCTGTTGGGGGGATCAGGGCAAAGTATCTGCTGCATTTTCTGCTCATAGGGGATGCAAAAAGGTTGCAGCAAGGCTGGCCCCATTTGCAGAATATGTCTTCTGCCACTATCTGATTAAGGGACCACTCATGAGAAATAATGATGGATCTGCTCAACTTGTCTGCTATCACGTTTTACTTTCCCAGAATGTGCGCTGCTATGACAAAGTGGTTGGATGAGATCAACCACTGACACACACTGAGCGCTTCTTGACATAAGGGATAAGATCTGGTTCCTCCTTGTTTGTTGATATACCAGACTACTGACATGTCTGATTGAATCACAATTGCCCTGCAAGGGAGAGCATTCTGAAAGGCTTGCTCTCATCTCCAGGTTGTTTGTGTGAGATGGCTTCTTGAGTAGACCACATGACATAGACTGTTCTTTCCAGATAATCCCCACCCCATCTAGGAAGCATCCGTGGTTACTGTGGCCCTGGGAAGTGGGGGAACAAAGGGGTGACCTTGAGTAAGCTGTTTTGAGTGAATCCACCATGACAGATCACTCTTGCAAGTGTTCGTAATCCTTATCGTGGCTGATATGGTTGATACTTCAGAAATTGAACACTGAACTATAAGCAGCCACCATAGTACTCTCATGTGAAATATTGCTAGTGGCACCAGAACTATTGCTGCTGCCACAGAATCCAAGACCTGAAGTAGTGTTCGAGCAGATACCCTTGAATTGTGTATTAACTTTCTGACCTGATTTCTTATAGCCTCCAGTCTTGATGATAGAAGATGTGCAACCATCTTGATTGCTTTTATGTTTGCTCCTATGAAGTCCAGTTCTTGAGAGGGGTCTAAGTTTGACTTTTTGTAATTTACAGTAGTACCTCACAAAGAACAGGTTTGAAGAACCATGTCTTTTGCTTGTAGAAGTAGATGCCTGGTCAAGGCAGTGATGAGCCCAGTCGTCTAGATATGGAAACACCCAGAATCCTTGCTGTCTCAATTGAGCTGTTACCACAGCCATACATTTGGTGAACACTCTGGGGGCTGTAGTGAGGCCAAACAGCAGTACTGTGAACTGGCAGTGGCTGGCTCAAAGCCGGAAGTGCAAATTATATCTGGATTGCTTGTCCATCTTTATATGGTAGTATGCATCCTGAAGGTCTGTATAGCACATCTAATCATCCTTTCCCAAGAATGGGAGGATGGACTGAACCGTGACCATCTGAAACTTGCTCTGTTTAACTGATTTGTTTAATCTGCTGAAATCCAGTATTTCGTCTCCAGTCCCGTCTTTTTTGGTAAAAAAAAAAACCTTGAGTAAGTACCATAGCCTATCTGGTCTGGTGGGACTTCTTGAATGACTGTTTTGTCTAGCAGCTTTTGTATCTCTATGGCTCCTTGCTTCCTTTGATTGGGTGGAACATCGGGGAGTTTTTTGTTCTGGGGCAGTGGACAGGAAAAGGGTATATAGTATCCTCTGGATATTATCCTCTGCACCCATTGGTCATTTGTTATTTTCAGCCAGGCTCTTCAGTGCAAGGATAGTCAATCCCTGATTGCCTGCAGAGTACAGCAATCATGCCTCCATTCAGGAGTGCTGAAAGGGTCTTTCAGAGACTGTATCTCTGAACCCTTGATTATGCTGAGCTCCCCTGCAGCAAAGGTGGCATCTTCCATCATTGCTCCCTCCTCTGCTTCAGGGGGAACTTTTGCCACATGCTTGAGGAAAAGACCCTTAAGATTTTATGAACCACATTTTTCCACTGTTCCTCAGATTTTTTGAATATGGTCTCTGGGGAGTGTAAAACGAACACCCACAGCAGAAAGGATATTTCCATCTTTCTCACACCTGGACAACATATCTCTAACATTTGGGCCAAACAGGGAAGTGCCATCAAATGGAGCATTGATGAACGAAGATTTAAAGGGTTCAGCAAAGTTGCACAAGCACATCCAGGCCTGCCTCCTCATAGAGATACTTAAACCCACAGCTCTACTCACCCCTTGGCTACATGTGAAATGATCCTCATCGAGGAGTTTGTAATACAATATAGGGTGCCCAGCTGTGAGGTAATGGAAGCCTGTACCTCTTCAGACACAGCTCCTGAGAGGGTATCTGTCAGCTCTTTGATCAGATCCCACTGCAGTCTGGTAAAATGAGAAAGATAGTTTCAGGATCTCAAGGCAAAGGTCGCTGAAGAAGACACATGCTTCCTACATCTATCCATCACCCTAAAATCCTTATTAGGAGGATGGATAGTAGACCTCTCCTTAGCAAATTCTTTCTTTCTGGCCACTGCCATGACCATGGAATCTACTGGAACACCTCTTGACCAAAACTTCTTGTTTTCAAGCAGTGCTATTTTTTAATTCGGTCTTCAGGGAGTTGGTTCAATGGAGTCTGGAGCTTCCCACACCCACCGAGAAATCAACTCAATAAGCTCATTGCTGGGCGGGTCACCCAGGAGGTAGAAGGGCAGAATACAAAAGCTGTCAGGTACAACAAATCCTCATATGAGGGATTGCTGGACTTTTAGCCACCCCTCAGTTTCAAGATCTTAAGGATATCCCTTCACCTTCATTGAGGTCAGTGCCTTCAGTGATGGACTCCTCTGTGGAGTCCAGGTGCTTCCTCTTGTACCTCCTCTTCCAAGGAATCTCCTCCATGAGGAGCTCCAGGGAGGTATCAGAGGAGGAGAGGGAACCCTGTTGGATAGCCTGGGGCTTATGGACCCATTGTCTAGTCGAGATACATGAGTGAAGATCTGCAAGGTAGAAGACTGCTGATTTGTCTGGGTAGACTCTGGATTGCTGAAGCAGACATAGCTCTCTCCAGAGCTTCAAAAGCTGACTGTCCCTGAGAAATGAAGGCACCTCAGCTTGAATGATGGTGTCCTCTGGTCTCTGCTCCCTTGATCTGAAGGCAGAGCAGTCTTGAAGGTGAAGTTGGGGCTGGCTGATTCGAGCCAAAACTCTGAGATGGGGGAAGGCTCAGACAACTTCAGCATCAAACCCACCATCTTGGACCCAACAGGATCACCACAACTCCGAGAGGTCCCCAGCTCTGAATGGGCAGAGAAATTCAGAGCAGGGGCAGAATTAGAGGAAAGAAGGATCCTTGACTCCAAAATCAACAGAATTGGGTGGATGGGACCCAATGACTACTAAACATCCAGCGGAGTCGGAGGAGGAACATGAAATGGGGATGACAAAATTCAGGACTCCTGACCCTTGAGGGGGCCTTGCAAAGCGTTGCGACCTTGACCATCCTCTCCATATCACCTTCTGTAAGGCCTCTAGTGGAGCGGATTGAGGAAGCCAATGGTGACCTTGGTCTTCCCAAGAACGGTGACAGAACTCTGGATGAAACAGATCTATAGATGGGGAGTACAGAGACCCAGACAAAATTGGCTTAAATGGGCTCCCCATCAAATCCAGCAGTGACAAATTTGACATATCCATAGACAGAGAGACTCAGCTCTGAAGTTGCCAGATCCAACGGAGGACTCTTCAAAGTTGTAGGATCCTTAGAAGCCTCCTTCAGATCTGAGCATTTAGCACGTTTTCAAGCTGGCTCCGCAGAAATGTTTTGAATTGACCAAAGTCTTTTTCTCCCTTTGTCTGAACATCTGGAGGACAGGAAAGAAGGAGGGCTGAAGAGTCCAGATTTAGAAGAGGAATCAGTCTTTTTTTCAGTGCCAGAAATGGCCTCCCCAAATGAGGAGGGCAACATGCCTTTCAAAATCAACTTATTTTTACAATCTACAAGAGCTCTGTGATTAAAAGATTTACAAATGTCACAGTTCTGGACATGGGACAGACCAAAGCAATAAACACATATACTGTGTGAGTCACTGACTGGGATTTTTTGACTGAACTTTGAACATTTTTTAAGGCCAGTCGGCTTGTCATTTTTTTCTGCCATAATCAGGGTAGGGCACACTCAACTAAGGAAGGAAAAAGAAGTAAAGACACACAGCACAATACGATGGTAACCATCAGAAAACTAGCAAAGGAGAAACACTAGCACTACTACTTTTTGTTTTAAGAAATATAACACTAGTGAAGGAGAGGGCAGGAAAGGGAAGAAAGTTTTACTTTATCAGAAATCAAGTAAAACTCAGAGAAGAGTCGGAAGAAGGAGAAACAGCTTTTAAGGGATTAAAAGGATAAAGATTTTACAAAATTGTAAGTGATAGATAATTTAAATACAGAAAGAAAAGCATGAACTTCTTGAGATCTGAAAAGATGACTGTGTCTTCGCAAAGCTGCAAATGAGATCTGAGGTTATTGGGAGAGAGGCATTATGGGTAAGGAAGGGTGCTTGACAGCTTTTTGGTTGCCACAAGCTATTGCAATGCCCAGGTCAGATCCAAGGCCTGGGATCCGATCCCACATGTGAGGATAAAATGAAAATTGACATCAGATCAAAATATTTCCCTTTCCTTTCATGGATATCCTTGGCATGCTTGCCTAGAAAGAAATGTCAATGTTTATTTTGTTAAAAATACGACAGCAAAAAAAAATGAAACCATTAATTTTCATGAATGAACCCCTCTCGAGGTTGTGGCGATCCTGTTGGGTCCAAGAAATTTGTAGACATTTCAGTATAGTGATAAATTATTGTTCATTTATATTTATATTTGTTAGAAAATGAGGGGTAAATTTTATGAACTCTAGCTGAAGGAACTGACTATATTATTCATTTGAAGAGATTGTTTGTACATTATAATAAACACCATTACCAAATTGGTATATTATAACAATACTATTATCTTACTTTTTTATTTATATTTATTTTTATTTATACATCATAGTTTCAACTCTGATGTTTTTTCTATGTTTGTTTTTATGGATTTTTTCAAAACAATAAGGTTTTTACAACTTTTAGATAGTTACGCTATCATTGTAAATATTTTATGTCTTGTCTTGTGTTTTCTTAAAAGGAGTACTGCACCTTTATTTTTAAATAGTTTTAAATGGAGTAAAATGACTTAATTGCAATAAATTAATCAAGCATAGACTATATATATGTAATTAGAACAATGCCATTTATTCTGATGAAGTTTCCTGTATTGGAAATGAAAGCGCTAAATCGCATGTTAACTCAATAAATTTACAAAACAGTTTTTTGGTTGTCGATGAACAGTATTTGACAGAAAACTACCACTATTTCAGATATACAGTACTGGTTTGTGGGACTGGCTTTATTGGATCCTGTTAACGGAGAATTGTTTTGTGTTACTTATTTAGCTTTTCTATTATGCCTAAGTGGAGAATTGAGTCAAAAGCTTTGGCCAGGTCAAGGTATGTGGTGTGTACTGTTTTACCTCCATCCATTGCATTGATGACCTCTTCAAACAAAAATCCTCCAGGATGAGTAAGCATGACCTGTCCTTGATGAATCCAAACTGAGACGGGTACAGTGTTTGGAGATTCTCTATGTTTTGACTGATTAGTTCCATGATAAGTTTTTCCATGGCTTTGCATATGAGGCTTATCAGATTTATGGGTCTGTAAATGGTCCTTCCTTATGCAGGAATTATATATCATTAATGAATGATATTGCAAAAATCTACCTCAAAGACATTTCTTTTTGCTTCTGAAAAATGGAGATGTAATACACAGCTCCTCTTTCTTTAAATTATCGGTGGCACAAATATGTTGGTCATGTAGTCTGATTTCCTGTGTACTAAATACCTTCAAAAGCATGCATAACAGGGAAGGGAATTCAGAAATTATGAACATGTAAATCCAGCCTTTTTTGCATTTAGGTCTCAGAAATGGGTAGGCCCACCCCACTCACTCTAACTCTGCTTAGCCCCACTCCAGTCCTCTTCTCCCAATTCCCACCCACCCCTTCTACTCTGCACTTATAATCACCTAAGACCTTCCCACCATCCAGTCTGCCAACTATAAGATTCAACCTTTCATTGTCCTTTTCTCCTCAGACAAATCACAACCCTTCTCACCTATACCCTATGCCCTTCATATATACCACTACAGTCCCCCTCCTTGTACTACTGTCTACCATCTCCAAGACAACCATTTACTCCTTCTCCTTCAAACTAAACTTTTTCCTTCTCCTCTTCCAGAAGCAACCAACAATATATATTTTACCAAACTCTCTAATATATTTTCGGAAAACTCTAACTACACTTTTAATCCCTTCTTCTTTTCCTCAAGTTCCAAAACCAGAGAATGCTTACTATATCATTACAACAAAAATGAACAATATACCTAACCCAGATCCTTATCTTACACTAATATTAATCTCCCACCTAACTCCTATCATACCCAAGTCAACAGAAACACTCTACCTCTACAATCACAAGCTCTCGACCACAAAGCACTCACTCTTATTTATTAGTATCTCCACGCATTCCCACTTTATTGATCATCCACCAAAGAAAAACACACAACTCTCACACATACCGTTCAGTAAAACCAAGTCCCAAAATTAAATCTAGAAGTACATCCCAGCCCACATCTTCTTCCTGATAGCCTTACAGTTATGTGGAGATATTCATCCAAACCCTGGCCCAGCCCCCTCAAGAATAAACCTCACCCAACTTTGTAGATCATTTAGCCTTCATCTGTTTAACTTCTGCATCAGATGTATCTGTAATAAAATTACAGAATTCCATGCCTGGATTGCCCATCATGACCCAGATATTATAGCAATAGAAACCTGGCTAAAAAAGAAATAAAAGATAAGGAAATTATACCTTGTGGTTACAACCTATTCAGCCAAAACATAATCCATAAAAAAGCTGGAGGAGTTGCCATTTTCTGCAAAAAAAATCTCTTAATCTCTCCCTACATCCTTTAAAGCCACCAATAATAAAATTAATGAAATCCTCATAACCCAACTAAGACGTAATAAACACAAAAACATATATTTAAAAGGAATCTACATACCTCGTGGAAACAACTTTACCATAACTGAGGATTTTCTCTCCTGGGCAACAACAAATATCTGTAAAGAAGCCAACATAGCAGGAAGTCTGAATATCGACTGCCAAACAATAGATGGCAACTCTAACAATACTGTTATACACCTTTCTAGATACAGCCATCTCATCTCTACCTTAAGACATAATAAACATAGTAAGAAAAAGTCCATCATTGACTGGATACTCATTAACATCCCTAGTGACATTATCATCTCTGGCATCCCCTCAGGCATCCCCTCAGACAGCTTAAATGATCACATTCCCACCTCTGTAATTAGAGAACAATCATCAAAAACAGAACCACTGTAGTGATGTGTGTAATTTAACCTCCTTCCAAGAAGACAGTTTCATCACATACATAAATTTAATAAATTGGCATAATTTGCAGTGACTACAACTAGATCATACCTCCACATTTTAATTCTGCTTTTCTAAAATGGTTAAAGCAAACCCAGCCACTTTGCTAAATACGAAACCCAAGCAACTTATGGACAAAGCATGGAAAACTTGGAATTAAATCAAACCTGAGTGAAACCTACATAAGCAACTAAGCAGCTATACCAAACAATAAAAATTAGATCAGACAAAAATTCTATTGCTCAAAACTCCAGACCTTAATTCATGATAACCCAATTTTTTTTCTGGTCATTGGTAAATAATCTACTAAACCCTGGTAGCACTAAGCAACCAAAACCAGCAATACATATATCCACCGTATCTATTGCAGACCAAATTAATACTCATCCCATTGAATCAGTGACCTCCCTTCTATTTCACCACCTAAACCCATCCTGACCAATTAGCATCCTCTCTCTGCATAACCTCACTATCTCCTCTACCACAGCAGCACCCTAAACTCCTCATCCAACTCCAGTGTCCTCTCCTTCAAATGCATACAAATACAACCATCAAAAAACTTCCACAAAAACTAAAGCCTACTCCCTTAGCCCCTGACATCCTCCCAGATGAATATCCTAAAATTAGCAGGAGATGCACTGGCCTCTCCATTGGCCATTCTAAACAAAAATGATCTCTAAAGGAAAGTTGTGACCCTGAAACCTGGAAAAAATCCTTCATATTACCACTACACAGATATGATAATTCTACAGACTTTACCAACTATAGGCAGATAGCTATAGTATTCCCACTATCACAAATTCTGGAAAAATGCATCCATTCTCAACTGTTCACTTTTATCTCAGAAAATAACCTATTCATGCCAATATAACATGGATTTTGTCCCCACCACAGTACTGTTGCAGTTTTCTGCAGCTTTATAACACCCGAAAATCAAAGCAGAGATGCAGGTAACAGTGTCAACAGTATTTATGGGCCTCTCCAAAGCCTTCAACACAGTCTCACACAAAAATCTAACCCAGAAAATGTGCATCATAGGATTTTATCCAACATCTCTTTTCTCCCTGTATCAGGGGGAGTCCCCAGTGATCTATTTTGCCCCCTTACTCTTTGTGATATTTATTAATGACCTTCTGTTAGCCTGCAAGCAAGTCACTGTAGTCCAATATGCTGAAGATGTGCCATTATATGATCTGTCACAAGTGCCTGAACATCAGTCTTTGAGATCTACAGAATCCTGGCTGACTGCACAACTACCCATATATCCAAAAACTCAAAACTTGTACCATTCACTCCTAAACAACTCACCTCACAAAAATCCTTTTTCAGTCTAATATCCAGGAATAATACTAGAATCAACACAGTAACCTCTTTAAAGCTTCTAGGAGTTACCACAGACAATAATCTGAAATTCAGTCAACACATCATAGAAGTAGCAAAAAAAAAATCAAAAAGTTGGAGCCATCTATAAAGTTAAGCCATTCCTCACATAGGTTCATAGGTGTTTACTAGGCTAACAGCCACAAGCCGTCAGGGCCTTTTTAAGCCTAGCCATGCATCCCAAATTTTTGACAGGTTCTGATACCCTTGATAAGTGTAAGCAGGGGTTTCAGAGATGAACCATTTACAGGTTACCTGTGTCCATTAGAAATATAGGTGCCAAACCAGGGATGAATTTTTGGTTTCGTTTTTGCTGAGAGTACTGCAGCTAGTGTTTCTGTTTCTCCTGTCATTTCTTCTACTTTGCCTTCTGTTACTGATTCACAGTCTTTTCATTTAACAACTTCATCTGGCATGTCCTCCCTGTGGATGTGTGGGTTTCCTCCGGGTGCTCCGTTTTCCTCCCACATCCCAAAGACATGCTGTAGGTAGATTGGACACTCTAAATTGGTCCTAGGCATGAGTGTGTGTGTGTGCCTTCTGTGGAAGTTTGGGTGCTGGGCTGGCAACTCGACACTGTAAAACTTCACCGCCAATCATGAGCGGACATGTGATCCGCTGTGGCGACCCCTAACCGGGAAAAGCCGAAAGAAGAAGAAGAAGAATATTCGGTGTCTCAGACTTCTTCACAGACTTCAGCTGTGTTGCATGACTCTGGTAATTTGTCTGTGTTTGATTGGGGTGAAGAAATGGAGCTTCAGGATGGTTATTTGGCTTCTGCTGTTTTGGCTCCCCCTACTGCTCTTTCGATTACTTCTACTATTATTGTGTCTTCTGTTGCTTCTGCAGTTGTTTCTCAGGCCAAGTCTTATGCTGCTGTGAAACAAATGGCAGTTTCTGCTTCTGGGAATCAGCCTCGCTCTCTGAGGCAGTCCAGGATTGTTTCTAAGCCTTTTGTTCATCTTATGTCTGCTTCAGGTCAGCCTCTATCATGTAAGTTTATTTGGCATTCTTTACTGAAACCATTGTGTGTCTGTTCAGCCTTTGTGTACTATTATTCACTGGGGGAGGGATGCTTTGTCTGTGTCTGTTCAGCCTTTGTGTGCTGTTATTCACTGGGGGATGCTTTTGCTGATGTGTATTTTAAAGAGCAGGGGGCTGCTTCTACTTTTGTTTCTCATTTTGCTACACATAAACATCAGCAGCCTTGGTCTGATTATGTGCTTTCTGAAGTAGATGTTTCTTATAAGCATAAACCTATTTCGTATTTTAATTCTATTTCTGTTACAGAAGCACAAGTTAGGGAGTATTTACTTTCTCGGTGTGCTGATTTTTCTATTAATAAATCTTTTGATTCTGATGCTGGTGGAGTTTGGAATGGGGTGTAGGAGGCCTGGGTGGCTTTTGCATGTCCTTGATTCTGGTCTTTCCCATTTGCCTGGTGTGTGTTTGTTGTTTGGTCAGAGAGGCATTTTGAGGTATGCAGTACAGCAGGACAGCCCAAGTCCTGCTTTTTTGTGGTGATTTTTTTCACTTGGTATCTAGTTGTCCTGATAGGAAATACACTCATTGTGGATTCACAGGTCATTTTGCTAGAGCTTGTCCACAGTGTTACTGTTTATGTTCTTGTTCTCATGTTGATTGTTTGTCTTGCTGTACCTTCTGTGTTACCCGTTTACACTGAGTCTTCTCGGACTTTACTTTCTAATGTTTCTGTTTCTGCTGCTCCTGTGGAGTCTTCCCCAGTGCAAGCTGCTGTCCCCCCTCCTCTTATGTCTCTATTCTTACTTCTGCTTCCTCTCTGGACGGGTCTGTTCTGCCTTCTTTGCCTTCTAGTTTTCCTTGTCTTGTTTCTGTTGCTTCTTGTTCTCACTCTACTGCGCCTCTTTGTTTTTGTTGTCCTTACTGGTACTGATATGTTTGAGTTTAATAGGAAACTACTTGGTAAGTCAGATACCTCTTCCACTGGTTATGGTGTTGCTTCAAGGATACTGTTAGTTGCAAGTCTGATTTGTGCACTGACGTGGATGATTCTCAGCAGTGGAACTCAGCTTCTAAGTGCAAACATCTTAGAAACAAGCATCCTCAGAAGGGTTCAGAAGGGGTTTCTTGTGCTGGTACTGATGGCTAACTTGTCTTTGAATTTTTGTAATATTAATGGTATGGTGTCATTGCCCCAGCATTTGACTGTTATTTCTGCCTTACACACTGATATTTTGTCCGTTGGATGTGGGTAGGTTTTCCTCTGTTCATTGTTCCCAATGGGAAACTTTGTGGAGGGATGGGGTGGTTTGTTTTTTAGGGACAGATTAGATTGTAGGTTTGGCATTAGGTTACTGTATCATAAATCTGTTGCGATTGTTAGGAATGTTATTCATGTTTTACCTGGTAGGGGTTTGGTGGTGGATTTATTGTGTAGGCATTACTGTTTTTGTTCTCTTACTTTTAAAGTGGTTTCTTCTTCCTTGTCTTTTATGCCTTTTTACTAATTATCAAGGTTTTTCCTTTTCCTTTGGAGTTTCTTCTGCATTGTGTAAGGGTAGGGGGTCTATCTCATTTTACTGCTCCTTGGACTTCTACTTCTGCCTGGCAAGAGGTCATTACTGAGTTATGGCATGATCATTTTACTCTGTTGCCTTTCTATTCCTTTTGGTGGTTGGCTTTAAAGATAAGTTTGTTTCCCATTATTCTTGGTTTGTCCACTCTTATTATTCCCTTTTTAAAGGTTCTTCCAACTCCCTTTATGCTGTCTTCCAGTCTACTGTGCATCAAACGCCTGTCAGTGCCCTTCAACACCTCCTTGAGTTGCATTTGTATAACATTGCTAGGGTGAGAGTGGTTGCCTGGAACTTAGCCCATTCTTTAAAAGGAAGGGGTGAGGAGTTTCTCCCTTATGTTGGTAAATATACTCTTAGGAAGGAAACTTTTATTGACAGTTTGTTGTCCTCTTCATATGGTGTTGTTACCACTAACGAGGACATTCTGCAAGAAGTTAATTTTTATTTGTTCACTTTGTATGGTGGTAAATCTTCTTCTGTAGAGTCTTGGCTTATACCTGTGATGCCTGCTGTTTTTAGGGCGATGTTTAATCCCCCTATTACTTTGTTTGAAGTTTGAAGGGCTATTGCTTCTTTCAAGGTTGATACTCCCCCAGGGTTGGATGGTCTTTCTAACCATTTTTACCACTCTCTCTCTCTCTCTCTCTCTCTCTCTCTCTCTCTCTGATGTTCATTTTCTGTACTAGTGCAATTGTTTAATGAGTGGTTTTCTCATGTTTTTTCCCATCCAGGTTTATTACAGTTCCTTAGGAAAAAGGGTGATTCCAGGGTTTTGTCTAACTGGTGTCCAATTTCTCTCTGCAATACAGATTTATAAGTTGTTTTGTAAGATCTTGCAATTACATCTGTGGTCAAAGATGCAATATCTGTTGGACTCTGGGGTCTATGATATTTCTAGTAGGCCTATACAAGATTTGTTGCTTTTGTTGAAGTTTCTTGCCTCCTTTCTTCATGCTTCTGATTCTGCTCTGCTGCTTTCTTGTGACCTGACCAAAGCGCTTGACAATGTTAGTCATTCAGACTTGTTGGCCATCTTAAAGGCTTTTGGATTTGGTCCACATTTTCTTCAATGTATTGCTTCCATTTATTCAGCTTCTGTTATTGTTCCTGTGTAAATGGCTGGATGCAAGCTGTTGTTGCCATGAAGAATGGTGTATGTGAAGTTTGTCCCTTGAGCAGTTATCTTTTTACTCTGGTAGTGGGTGCTGTTTTTAAGGCAATGGTGCACTTTTACTTGTCTTCGTTTTCTTTATGTTCAGGGGTTTTGGTGCCTTATTTTCTGTATTGTGCAGATGATGTTACTGTTGTTGTAGAGTCTTCTCCTGTTCTTTTGCTTTATTTGCAGTATTTTTCTTTTGTTTTTTCATTAGTGGGCCTTTCTCTTAATTTTGACAAATCCTTTAGTTTTGAGGCAGTTTCCCATGTTGGGGATGTTTCTTTTGCTAGCTCTAGTATCTCTAGCTTAGGTGTGCCTTTTGGCTCTCCTCCTTATGTCTCTGAGTCTTATGAAGCCTTTCTTGGTAAAGCTGTTCAGTGCTTGGCTTTCTGGCATTCTTTTCCTTTGTCTTTCTGAAAAAAGGTTTATTTGCTAAAAGGTGCCTTTTTGGGCACTTTAGGATATTTTGTTTGTCTATTTATTTCCAGGTTCCTGGTCCACCTGCCTTTTGTCTGAGGTCTTTCATTTTTTTTTGGGGGGGGGCACTTCCTCTAAACCTGTTAGGAGTAGCATTTTGTATTCTACTCCTGCTTCTGGTGGTATTAGTTTACTGCATCCTGTACCTTTCTGGAACACTTTGTTTCTTTTTCCTGTATTGGGGCATTTGCAGGCTGCAGACTTTGCTTGGTGGCTTGCTCCCAGCATTGTCTGGTCAGTTTTGGCAGACTTGTTTGGCTGGGAAGCATGCATTGAGAGTCCCTTGATTGGAGCTGTGGGAAGTCCAGTCTTTGCTGCTTGGTTTGCCTGTGTCTTTAGACTCCCTCCCTCCCTTCCTATGTAAAGAATGGTATTCTTCTGTTTTGGCCAGTTTCTATGCCATTAATGGGTATCAACATTATTCTCCTGGCAGATTTTTAGTTTTTTGTCAATGTAGGTGGCTTTATGTTTGTTTCCTCATTGGCACTGTGGCATTGCTCTCTTGGTAAGCTGCCTGTTAGATGATCTTATGTTTTTCACCCTTTGGTGTTGCAATTGTGTCCACATGATGGGTGTCAGGTTTTCCAGACTGCAGAGCATGATTTCTTTCAGTGTCCCAGCATGGCTGGTTTTGGGAGGGTGTACAGCATCATTATTCAGTGCAACATGTGTTTCCTGTCACTATTGAGAAATGTTTATATGGGGACTATGGTTGTGCCTGGATACCAGCTTTTGCTAGAGCAGATTCCCTTTTGATGTTACCTATTATAGATATACATCATCTTTGGGCTGCCCATTGCAGTAAGGTACTTGATGAGAAAATTGTTTCAGTCCCTGATTTGTTGCAGGAGTTGCAAATGTGGTTATGGCATAAAGAGTGGTGGGGGGGGCTGAGTAATTTGCCTACCCATGCTTGTTTCTTCTATTTTGCACAACAGGAGATTTACCTTTTTTGACTTGTGTGTTGCACTGGTGTTTATCAGTGCTTTTTGTGTTTTAGGTGTATATCTCTCCTGTTTTGCTTTATGGAGTGTATTCCCCCAGCTACTGCACTCCTTTTTGTTGTGGGCTTTCCCAGCATTTTACACTCCTTGTGGCCTTTCTTTTTTTGTTCTCTTTTCACAGTATTACAGGACTATTTGCATTTGATTCAGTGTTCTTTTCTTACTTTTATTCATTTGGCTTCCTTGGGGTGTGTGTTTGGATAATAGTAAGATTTTGCTCTTTGTTTTTATGTCCTGTAGTACTGTTCAGGGTTTTATTTCTTTTTTTATTTTCTTCCTTTGTCAGATATTTTGCCAGACCTTTTTTACTGTTTTTTTTTCTTGTTCTCAGCCTTGTATGACTTGTTATGCTTGCTGCTAGGGTTTTTCTACTTAGTCCTTCTTTTTGGCATAAGGATCTTGTGTTTTGTTAAGGTTTTCTGGTCCTATATGGTCACTTTCTTTGTCAGTTTTGGAAGGTCTTTTGCTTATTTTCTTTCTTTTCTTTTCCTGCTCGGTATGGCTACAAGCCCTAGACCAATCACCCTTCACCAGGCAGGTTCAAATCAGCACACATCTCTCACTGCAGAAGGGCCCCTTTCAATCAAAGATGGCTTGGAAAATGTGTTCAGAATACAACAGCTACTACAAACAGACCCAGATGCAGCAAATCTGTATCTGGGCTATGCTACAGCTACTCACTACACTAATTAAAGTGGGAAACACTAAAACAAATGTTTTAAACAGCTGAAAAACAGTAGGGAGACATTAAAGAATGTTTTAAACAGTAAACAAACCAGTTAATTGAAACACTGCTTGGTGGAAAAACAGAACAGCTGCTTTGCAATCAGTGAAAATAGCAAAAAAGCTTTTCAAACAGTGAAAACGGCAACAACATTCATAGGTTCATAGGTTGGTACTAGACTATCAGCCCTAGGGCCTATACAAGCCTAGCCATAACAATTCCCTGGCTATTTCTTCCCACATTATTTACTTTCCTGGACCCCCGTCTAGCAGGGCGACTGACGTGATCCCTGAGGTGAATTTCCTTTCTCCCATCCAATCGTCAAGGTTCCTCTTGAAGAGGTCCAAAGAGGCACTCTGCTTTACATGTATGGGCAATCTATTCCAGAGTCTGGGGAGTCTCTGGGTCAGGAACCTATCCCTCCAGCATGTTTTGTTTATTGTGATGACAAGGTTTAGATCCCTGGACCGTGTAGCTCTGAGGGATTGGGATTTCTTTAAGTGTAGCATGTCCAACAGCTCTGGGTTTGACATGGCCTTGTATGTTAAGCAGAGATCGCCTCTGAGTAGACGATATGCGACAGGAGTTTTTTAAGGCAGTCATCGTAGGGCAACTGCTTTAGGCCTGTGATTCTTTTAGTGAGGTATTTCTGAGGCCTTTCCAGTTGTTGCAGATGTCTTGAGAGGTACATACCAAATGGGGCTTTGTATTCTATAATGGGTCTAATGAGGGATGAGTACAGTGGGACAATGACCTCCTTTTTTCTGGATGAAAAGCCCTTCGTGATGAGGTGTGCCACATAGAAGGATTTCCTGACTGTTGTGGCGATGTGGTTATCGAAGGTGAGACCACTGTCCACCTGTGTCCCTAAGTCTCTTATCACACTTTCTGTGTTTAGTGTACTGCCACCTATATGGTAATTCATGGATACATGTTTTTCCCAAAGGGGATAACAATACATTTCTTGGCATTGAGCTTGAGCCCATGGCTCTAGCACCAAGCATCTGTTTCTGTAAGGCCCTTTTGTAGAGTATCCACATCATTTGGGATTCAATAATGGCTCCCAGTTTGCAGTCATCGGCAAACTTTGTTAGCCAGAGTCCCTGAGTGTTGACGTGTACTTGAGAGAAGTAGATGCCAAACAAGAGCGCCCCAGGACTGAACCCTGAGGTACTCCACTTGTCACTTGTCTGGAGCTGGATTTGGAGTCGGCTACTTTTACAGTGTGGGTTCTATCAGTAAGCCATTTAGCAACCCATTGGGTGACATAGGGATTAATGCCCAACTTAGTAAGTTTATCTATGATTCCAGAGTGGGGGATGGTGTCAAAGGCCCTGGCAAGGTCTAGATAGGCTGTGTGGACCACCTTACCCTTGTCCATGGCTCTGGAGACTGATTCAAAGAAGTCAATCAGGTTCAGGAGACAAGATCGGCCCTTCACAAACCCAAACTGGGTTGGGTCCAGTGTTTGAAGGTTGCCAATGTCTTTGTTTATAAGTTCCATGATAATACGCTCCATGGCCTTGCAGATAAGGCTTGTCAGACTGATGGGATGGTAGTTTCCTGGATCCAAGGTGGATCTGTGGATTGGGATAACTGTAGCTCTGCGCCACTCAGTGGGCATGAAACCTGAGGTGAGGCTATGATTAAACATGACACTTAGGTGAGGTGCCAGTTTATATTGTAGTTCATGTAGTACACAGCCCGGGATGTCATCTGGTCCCATGGATGCTGTATTCTTGGCTTTAGAGAGTGCATTTTGTACCTGTGTGGCCATTATTACTGGAATTTGGCAATCTTCCGGTATTGAGATGGGCCATTTAGGGGTGAGAGGGGTGAAGTTGGCACTGAATCGATCTGCCAGGATATTGGCAATATCCTTCGGATCAGTATATTTAATGCCATTCTGTTTTAGCTCAGAGCAGATCTGAGCATTGCCATTTAGATTCTTGACATAGTTATAGAATGCTTTGTGGTTGTCTTTGGAATCTTTGGCAATTTTATTTTTGTAACTAGCTTTGGAGGATTTTATGAGGCATCTCGGTTTCTTACTGAGGCTAGTAAGGGAGTTTTTTGCATCCTGGGATTTTCCTCTTTTCTGCAAAAGTTTCTTCCTTTTGTTGTAAAGTTTGTTTATGGCAGGGGACCACCAGATTGGCTTCCTTTTTGGATGAGAGCATTTTGGTTCTATTTGGGATGGCACGATTCATGCATGAGTGGATGTGCTCGTACAGTGCCTTAGTGTAGGATTTAGCAGTTGAACTTTCAGTTCCCGTCTGCATGGGTGTCATGAAGTTTGTCACTTCTGACTTGAGTAGCATGAAGTTGGCTTTGGAGAAGTTTTTTATGGTGGTTTCTTTACTGGAGGGTGAGGGTGGGATGTGGATGTTAAGGGTGATTAGCTTATGGTCAGACCTGACTAATGAGGGGGTGACCATAGGTATGGAGGATTGATTTCCCATGTTGGTAATGACCAGGTCTAGGATATTGGAGCCCCTGGTGAGACTATGGATTAGTTGATCCAGAGCATTGGAATTTATGAATTCCAAGAACCGTTGTGCAAAGGTGTTGGGACATGAGTAGTTTTCCCAGTTAATGGCAGGGTAGTTAAAATTACACAGTATTAGGGTTTTTGGTTCTATCTTAATATTTTCCAGTATGTTTAGAAAGGTGTAGTGAGAATCTTGGGGTATGGTGGGGGATCTGTAGCAAGCTACAATTTGGATTGCAGTCTTACCTAGTGTTAGTTGCACTTGGAGAATTTCAGACACATTGTGTTGGCCAACTAGTCTGGTGGTGTGAATATCCTTGGTGAATATTGACACTCTTCCACCTTTAGTGTTTTGGTCCTGGTTTGGTGGCCGAAAAGTGTGGTAAGAGTTGTAGCCTGGTATTGCAGGGGTGCTCTCTGGAGCCTTGAACCAGGTCTCAGTTACTGCATAGATATCGATGTTCTCCATTTTTAGGAGTGCCTCAGGCACATTAAGGGAGACAAATGCAGTACAAACATTGCAGTGCAGTTTAGTTTACAGTATTAAATAAGTAGAACACAATAAAAAGTTCAGTAAATAGTATAACCAAGCCAAAAAAAAACAGGCAACTTATGTTTTTTGGGAAGCTCAGAAGCCTCTAGTCGTCTGGTATCTCAGCTCAGAGATGTGGCTGGTGCAAGTATAAAAACCCAGGTGCGACAGAAAGGTACTTCCTGGAAACAATACCCTGACAACTCACTGCATCAAACATTTCTCACCCTAAGAAAAGCAACTAGATTTGATACTAATACCGTAAAGGCTATTTACCTTAGATCAAAACAAGAAACCCTACTTGGTCCCCCAAAATATTTATGAATGCAGTTAAACATGTAATAAAACCAAATCACTGACAAAACATAACCCACATCTCTAACCAGGGAAGTAAATAGCAACAATCTTTTTTAACCAACTACAAACAATTTCTGCTCTACACTATCCAGGACCTAACAACCTCTCTCTCAAGTCAGCCTCCAGCTCATCCCCTTCATACTGAGTTCCATGCCCAGCAGCTTTTCACCCCTGATGACTACAACGCTACTTTCTACTTCAAAGAAATCTTAGTTAAGGAAATTCTCAAGCAACAACAGTAGCTTGATACCAACTCAGGAGCCAAATTTAGTGTATTACGCCATGGCTTTTTATGAATGCCATCCAAACATATTGCTAAACCACTAAGACATTTATTTAATCCCTCCCTTACCCCAGGTACTGTTCCAAAACAATTCAAACATGGCATAATTCTCTTATCTTCCAAAAATGTCATTTCCTAAGGCCTGCAGAAACTTCTGACCAATATCAAATCTATGCCCCATTACCAAGCTTTATGTGCAGCAACTATACAAACAAGTTTTCAGCTACATAAACTCCTGTGGTCCACCCTGTCAGCAAATCTAGAATTCTGGTTTCTGGCTCCCTACTGACATGTTGGTAGTCAAAATGTCTAGTGCTGACAAGCCAAACAAAAATCCTTTAGTAGAATTATTCTCAAATATCACTCTTCTCCTTTATATTTCTTTTTTGCGTTATGTGTGGTGGGTGCAAAATCCTCCTGCCACCCCACACCCCCACCCCCCAAACTTATATAAACCAATTCTGAAATTGCAATACTTAGGAGAAAAAATGGAATGTTCCAGGAAATGGTAATCTCAGACTTAATACATGTAAGTCTGTTCTTTTAGTCTGTATTTTGTAACTCTCTCTTATGGGCCCTGACATTTCAAATGGTTACTATCTTCCTGAAAAGCAACTTTAACAACACCTTATCCCAATTGTCTCTGAACAAAAATATCTTGGAGTTCTTCTGGAGTTTTCCTTGTTATTTGCCACCCACACAGATAAAACAATTAGCAAAACTCTTGCCCTACTAAAACTTTGTTACAGAATCTCTCTCTCCCCTGCTCTCCCTACTGCATACCAAAGGATTGCCAGAAATGTTCTGATACCAAAACTTAAGTATGCCCTTCCACAACTGTACCTTCAGTCAGGCACTAATATTCAAAAACTCTAGCTAGCAGAAAACAAAAAATGGAGAGTTGCACTGATGGCTCACAACAACTTTCATCACTACAATCTCTTAAACGCATGCAAATGGCTACCTGTTCAGAATAGAGACATTCTTGTACTTAGTATGATTACATTCAAATCGATCAATTGAGGTCACTTCCCATCGCTGAAAAATATGCCATCAAATAAGGAGCCACCTACAGCTACTCCGGATGATAACATTATGGTAGTCAGACGATTATTCAAGACAATAGTTGCAAAAAAGCTTTATGAAAACTTATCCCAGCCACAAAGAACAATATTCCCACAGAAATTAGTTTGCATAATGAACTCAAGTATTTAAATCCAAACTAAAGGGCCACATGAAATAAAAGGTACCTGTAAGTGTTTGCTGGATTCAGGATAGCTATAGTTAACATTCAAAGGCAGCTCATTTTATTTATTATTTTTTTATCAACACGAAACAAAAATGTGCAGTTTATTAGACATAATGTAAAAACATTAGTTAAGAATCATTACAAGGTATATGGCAATCATTTAATATTTAGAGGAATTTTAGACAGTTTGTAGAGAAATTATTTATTTATTGACACTTGAAAAACGGAAAAGTCTGACTGGGTAGAAGCCCATTTTCAACAGAGGCCTGGGGAGAAAAGCTCCAAGTTATTACAAAACATTTTAAGAACAACAATTGTACAATCTTTAAAAATAAAACAAAAACATTTTCTATTTAAATAATTATAACAAATTAGACATAATGTAAAATATTAGTTAAGAATCATTCCAAAGTATATAACAATCATTTAATATTTAGAGAAATTTTAGACAGCTTGTAGAGAATGTAAAGGTAAGTTAGTTAATATAAATAGGAATTGCAATGTGAAGTGAGGGAAAATCAGGCTTATATTATATTTAAAAAGAAAACCAGAGAAGAGAATTTGATAGTAAGGATGTAAGTGAATAAGGGAGAGAGAGGGGGTATAAGGAATGAAAAGGTACTTGTTCGAATTTAGGGATATAGGTTATCCTTGTTTTGAGCAAGAACAGAGCCAGATTTCATCTCAGAAGTCTTTTGCAGTGGTTTTGAAAGATGGGAGAGTAGGTATAGACCTGAGGGATACAGGTAAGGAGTTCCAGACCTTAGCAACCTTATACAAGTACAGACAATACCCAACAGATTTGCTAGGTTTATAGAAAGACATGAGTTTTTGGTCAATGGATCACAAAGAGCAACTGGGAATGTAGTTGTGTTGAATGTTTTTTAATGCTGGACAGGCAGATGGACGGTGGATAATTTTATAAATGGTAAGAAGTTGTGTACATGTTAGTTGATGTGGCAGTTCTAACCAAGTACGTTTTTCAGTGCTATACAGTGGGTTCTGAAAGGGGTATGTGCTGCAAATTTAGCAACATTGTTATACCATTGTTCAAGTTTCTGTTTTTGTGAAACCTGGATTTTAGTAAGGATGAGAGCACCATAAAGAAGAATCAGGAGGAGATAAGTAAGTAGCGGAAAGAGTAGTTTTAGTTGCATCAATGAGAAAGGTTTTGGCTCTGTAAAGCATCCCTAGATGTTGATGAGTTTTTCTTATGCAATTTTCTATATGCAGGTTGAATGTAAGATTATCATCTACTATCACCCCTGATAGTTTGCTATGAGAAGTGACTTCAGTGGTTGTATTATCAAGAGAGTGGACTTTAAATTTAGTTTTTTCATGAGACATGGATTTAGGGAAAAAAAGTAGTAGTTTGGTCTTTTTTCGGTTGAGCATGAGTTGTGAGTTATGAAGCCATGTTTCAGTGGCTGCTAAAGCTTCCTGACTATTTTTTTTGGGAGGTACACCATGTTGCCAGATGTGTAAATGAGATTGGAATTATCTGTGTATTGTATTAGGGCGGCCTGTTCTATAGGAGTAAAGAGTGTTGGTGAAAATGTTAAAAAGGAGGAGGGACCAAGGATAGATCCTTGTGCTGCACTGGTGGTGACTGGAAGGTAAGGTAAGAGCATAGACTGCCATTTTACTGACTGATAACTATTGGACATGTAACTTTTGAACCATAGAAGGGTAGGCTGACAGAGACCTAGTCAGCACATTTGAAGAAGAAGTTTGCTGTGACAAACTGTGCCAAAGGCTTTAGACAAGTGTAGAAATAAGGAAGAGACTAGTTTGCCATTATCTCTAGCTTTATTGGCAGTATCTATATAGGTTAAAAGGGCAGTGCTAGTGCTATGGGAAGGAAAGAAGCCATGTTGTGTAGGGGATAGGCATTTTCCTACAGGATATAGTCTAGCAATTGTTTTCGAATACATTTTCAAGTATTTTGCAAGGGGAGATAAGATTGCAGTAGGTCTAAAGTTATTGATGTCTGTTGAATTTCCTCCTCTGTGCAGAGGGATAATGTGTGACTTTTTCCAGAGAGATGGAATGTGGGATTCCTGGATTGACCTATTTATAAGGATTGAGACAAGATAAGCAATGCTATTGGCTGCTATTTTCACGTACTCACTTGGCAGGTAATCAGCTGAAGAAGAGCACAGTTTAAGTTTGTTTAACAGTAGTTTTATATAGGATGCGGGCACAGGTTTGAAGGTGAAAGTCAATGTGGTAATATGTGGCTGGTGGGCAGGGTTGAGATTAAATGTTGAGGAATCCTTCGTTAGAAATGCTATACTATCTATCAAATGAGAGTTTAACTGTTTTGCATTTTCAAGTGACGAATTACTGGGAGAGGGGTTTGGGTTGAATTTTTGGCTGGGATGTAGGATTTCTTTAATGGATGTCCCAGATTGTTTAGGGTTGTGTTTAGTATTATTTTGAAAGTTGTTATAGTCTTGTTTTTTGTCTTCAATTATTTGCTTTTTAATATAATTGTGAAGCATTCTGAAGTTCTCAAGATACTGAGGATCCTGCATTAGCATTCTACTCTTTGTTGATAGCCAAATTGCATTATTTGTTTTCAGTCTCTTCCTTCTGGGAGCTGCAACGCTGTTTACAATATTTAGAAAAGTTGTATTGAATTCATTTACAGCATCATCTAAGCAGAGGGGTTTTAGGAAGTTCCAGTTAATAGATGATAATGTAGTAATGAGCATTTTGAGGTTAAACTTGGAAAGGTTATGTGTTTTATAAATATATATGCTATTTACATGATGTGTGAGATGTCTAGTCATATAGATTGGAAGATTGGAAGATGATCACTGAGAGAGTCTGACATTTTACCTGTGGTGGAGTATTTGCTAGGGTCTGATACTAAGATCCAGTATAATACAGAATGTGATGCCTTGCTATAATGTGTGGGGCTATTAATTAGTTGTATGAAACCATATAAATTAATGCTAGATGTAGGGGAGTTAGAGTTTATGTCCAACCAACTGACATTCACATCACCTAGTAATATTTTTCTTGTGAAATGTTAAGGATTTCCAATGTAGGGTTATCTTTCAGTATAGTTTTATTGTTGCCAGGAGGGATATAAAGGACAGGAAGGCATATTTGTTTATACTTGTTTATTTTGTGGAAAGCATTAAGAAGCTCTGCTGAACTGAATTTTGGTGTTGGTTTGCTGTTAAGGGGAAATGTGGTAGGTATTGGGAAATATTAAACCACCTTTCCTCCTTTTACGGTTGTTATGGATGATATTATAGCCAGGAGGTATAACTTTGGAGTTGTTTGTGCAAGTTTAAGCCAAGTTTTAGTTAAAGCAAGAACATCAAGCTTATGTTGGATAATCCAGGCATGTAATTCAGCAGTTGGATTTCTTAAACTTCTAACATTTATTGCAGAAAATATTACATCACCAGGGATGGGGATTGGCTGCTGTTAGGTTACAGAGGTGTATGGGAGAAATTATCTTTGTCTTCATTTTGATAGGTTGGGATAAGATTAGGGTATATATCTCCTCCTAGAAGAATTTTAGTATATTGGAGAATTATACATACTTGTTTTTTTTTTGTTTGTTTTGTTTTTTTAGAGAGGAGTCTTGCACTTTATTTTGTTTTGGTTTGAGTTGCAATTAATCAGACTATATTTGGAATAAAGGTGAGGGGCAATTTTACATAGGTTTGGTGTAATGTGTGCAGAGTGTAAAGATGAGGTATGGATAGATAGCTGAGACAGAGTTGGAGAAATGATGTGATATATTATTTTGTCATGGTAGGATGACAGATGGCACAGTAACAGGAGAAGAATAGAGGAAAAGCTGAAGAGTAACAATTATAGGAATCTGTATTGTATAGATGTCAGGTGTTGGGAAAGTAGCAATTAAGGAAACAAGAAGTTGCAGGACAGTAGAAGATTCAGTGATGGTGGATTCTGAAAGGTAGGAGAGGAGTATTTTCTAAAAAAGAAGACAGGTAGGTTGTCCTAAAATCTTCTCTGGAATGTAAGGAATAGAGAGGTATTAAAGGCTACAGTATAATGTAGTCAAAATAAGAAAAGTGAAGGTTTATTTGGGAAAAGAAAAGGATATCATGTGAAATAGGTACTATTAGAGAGGGTGTGATTATAAACGGATATAGTGCAAAGCAGTATGGGAGGGAGACAGTTGGGAATGAGGCTACAATTTACAAAGAGATAAGTACTAAGATTTCATTCTCCTTTCTCTTATGAAGTACTGCAACACTATTAAACATTGTATAATACTTAACAGCATTTTTCTAAGCTGTTATTTCTTGTGCACGGGTACTCTACTGACTGCAAAACGATGTATCAGTCGTTCTTGGAGTGTATCTAGACAAATTCTGACAGTATCTACACAATGACTGCATTACTCCCATTTTATTTACCTTCATGTATAGTACTGTTGTACTTCATTTTTCTGCATTGTGCTCATCTATGATCTCATGCTGTGGCTAAAAAGGGTCTGAAAACCAATTTGCTTATTCAGTAAACAAACTGCAAATACATAAAATAAACAAAAATGCCAGGTGATATTCTACACATTTGAGTTTCTGGTTAAACTTCTAACATAAACTGATAGCAGGATACAGAAGAAAGAAAATTAGTTGATACATACTCTCTGCTTCACTCTTGAAACTATATGCTGGTTATTTTTATAATAATTAATTTGGGTAATCACAAAATGACTTTCAAAGTGCTGTTGTTAGCTCTTTTACATGAATAAGTAAATGGATATAGAATGAACCAAATGCACAGTTTTCTCTTGATTATTTTTAGCTCCTAAACTAGACAGCTGTTTAACTGCATAGACATATTAAAAGGCAGCATGATTTGTCTTCATTGCACAGTATAATGGAACATATGTAAAGAACAGGTTTATATATGTGTGCTTATACATTTATATTAGAAAGCTGAAAATGAGTTTGTAATTGGAATAATGTACTGCATTGTTAATTTGCTCTGTAGAGGAAAAAAACTTCTAACACCTTTGCATTTGCTAAAAGATGTAGTGTGAGGTTCTGTTAAATCCCAGAAGGACGTATTACAATTTACAAAAAAGTCAGTCTGCTTTCATTGTCACTGCCAGTGATTTAATGCCTAATGTTCAGTATTTTACTCCCCGAATGGTTCACCTATTGTGCTGCCTTAAAGCTTAAGGACACAGTGTTCAGTAATTCTGCACTGCGGTGCCCAATGCTGGGCTAGAATTCAAGGGTATACGTTTTTTTCTGAGAAGCATTCAAAATGTTCAGAAGTGTTTTCTGTCAATAATAATTTAAAAAACTCATTTTTGTCAGGTGGACCAGAGGAAGATTGTACTTGCCTGTAAGTAGGATTAGTGTGCAAATTGCTGATGGGGAGGATTGGACAATAAACATGAGATGGAGGTGTCACACAAGGATAGGGTGAGTATATTGCTTCTGTTATGACATTGCCTGGGCTAGATCCATTGAGGTCTTTGCCTGAGGAGGTGACAGCAGAGCAAGGCAATGGTGCAGCTCTTGGAGCTGCAGGAGGACCTTCTCCAGGCAGACAATGTGAGCATTAAGCTGCTGATCTAACAACTCTCACTGGATCAAAAATTGTGAATCTTGGGTTAGTGTCACTGGATGATGGAACAATAAACTCTCCCTTCCACTGAGTGACCACCACCACATCCATTGGGGATACAGGCATAAAGCCAGGTGTAGTACTGGCAACATTAGGCCAGGGATGGTTGTGATGAGGGAACCTTTGCTCCATTACTGGAACAGCTGTGGCAGATGCTGCAAAAATGGTAACACAAATGGACATAAATAGAACAACAAACATCAAATAAAATATTAAAAGAAGGATGGTGCGAAATAGAGGGAGAGACAAAAAAAAGACATTAGTATTACTTCTGTTTCAGATGACCTCTCTTATAGCTACCTCATGTTGTACTAGATAGGTACTACATTTCTTAGTGGATCACCTTGAATAGTTCTGCCTAGGTATATGAACCCCAAATCTGTATTGCAGAATATACAGGCAGGGGTGCACTGTCACTGTTGCCTTAACCTGACTTATGTGTGGTGCTGTGGAAGCTGCAATGGTATGATAAGAATGCTAAACATAAAACATCATGGAAGGTGTGTTGGGTAGTGGCCCTCTAGACATGCTGGAAGGAAGCCATCCTGTGTCTACTTGCATAGTGGTAGCACCTACGCAACCTAACATCCCTATGAGGACACTGTGCTGCACCAAAAGTACAGAAGCAGTCATGTCCAGCAGACAAAGTTCCCTGCAGGTCCTTAGCAAAACATCATAAGGTTATTTGCCATGCACTAGAGAGCATAATAGCTGTAGCAAAAAGACAGGGATATGCCAGACAAAGCTATAAATGACAGGGGTACATGGTAGAGTGATACATTGGCAGTATGCCACCAAAAACCTCACATCCGCCGTACACATCAGCTTAACGTTCCATATGACTCCCCACTGCACTCACCCACGGCCCCCTTTCTCCTCGATGGACCCCTCACACTACCTCCCACCATCGCCTGTATACCCTGAATGGGCCCATGTGCAGAACTCAGGGATGTAGCCTGCATGTCAGATGTTTGTAAACACTGGGCATGCAATGCTGGAAGACAAAGCTGGACACCTCACTACAATAATTAATGCATGTATACCATGAGTATGCATGTTTATGTAGCATGTTAGTGTGCAAAACAGTAAAAATGTACAGGAACCTACTGCGCAAACAACTGTAACAGAGATGATCCACTGATACCTATACACACTATGGCACTGTTCAAACTTAAGCTTCATTACTATAACAAAAGACGAAGTACGTTTTGCCAAAACCTATACAGACTATGGTGGTGGTCACATCTAAGCTGCAGTAATATAACAAAATATTGAACAACGGGACTAGAAATTACCCCCCCCCCCCCAATTTCCCTGAAGACCCACTCCATTCTCATCTGGTACAGGATGGCACTTGAAACAATAAGAGTAAGACATACATCACACATCAGTTAAAAATCAAATAAGGACCCATTTATCTGGAATACATCTCAGAGGCACTCTGCCTGACCTCTTCTTCCTGTTGGCTCAGAAAGTCAGGATGGAATCTCCTCAGGTCACTGAAGTGGTGTCAGCACTGCTCACCATAGCAGGGTTTGCCAGTGGCATCAGACACTGCCCCATAAAAACTGTGTCAGGCATTCACTTTATTCTATGGATGCCCATAGGAGTCCCGAGTAAGGGATTTCCAGTGGTTACTGTATATCAGGTAAAGAAACATGTTGCTTTCTTTAGAGCAGCGCTTGGGAGCTCTACTAACATCAGTGTCCTTGGAAGCAATAACCATTCACCATGTCACAATCCAGAGAAATATGATAGTGCTCTCACAGTGACATTAATGTTGTCACAATTTGACAAGCAACATCAGGCAGCTAGTTAACATGGCTGTCATGGTACTGCCATAACATAAGTGAAAATAAACATCATGGAATCATTGTGTTAGGGTGCCAGCAATGTCATTAAAACATTGTACAGGGATCAAAGTGCCTACATCTGTTTGCACTTTTGCTTTTTAATACCTCTATGGGCTTTACTACTACCGTATATTACCCCATACCCCTGACAGGGCCATTGATCCACCCACACATGTTCACTATGCTTTATAGATGATCATATGATTGCAATAGGCTGGCAGAACCTCCTAGTGCTACACTGGTTAATTGTGTGATGAGTTAAGTGAGCAGTTCAGGAACATTCATTTGAATATGTGTAAATTAATTACTCCCACAGCTATGGCAGTACTGCTTTGGTAACCTATGTGTGGCGGATTACATATGATGCTCCTTCTTCCTCTCTTCTTGCACTTTACTAAAAAAAAAATTGCACTTTATTTTGCTTTTGCCTCTTGTTAAAAGTACTCAGTAGTATTTATTCTGCTCCATTTATTACTGCTTGGTAGTAGCTTGATTAAATTGTAACTGTTACTCTAAGCCTTTTGGTTTAAACACTTGGGCTCCAGACCAGTTGTTTTACATTAAGAAGGTTTGTGGTCTGCGCTGTTGTGGCAGGACAGGCAGCTTACATCCTTCTAAGTTGGGAATTGCTGATTGAAGGATTAGTGTCTGTTATTCTAAAAGTGTATTAATTCTGGTTAAAGCACTTGGGCTTCAGGCCAGTTATTTTTCATTAAGAAAGTTTGTGGTCTGCACTCTTGTGGGAGGAGAGGCTAGATTCTGCCCTTCTGAGCTGGGAATTTCTGGTTAAAGGCTTTATTGTGCCTGCTTATTTGAACAGTTTCTTTCTGAAATTGGTGTGCCTTAGTTGCTGTAGCATAGACTAGATTCAGGCATCCTGAATCTAGTTTTGTTTGTATAACTTGAGCACTAATCCAGGCCATCTCTTTTGGAGAAGGTTCCCCTGCACCCTAGTGGCAGGAGTGTGCAGTTAGAACTTGCCTGATTGAAGGCTGCTGGAACAGGGCTCAGTTTTGAGCTTTTTACTGGTTAACTGTGTAATTTGTTTAAATCAGTTTGCTCATTTTCTATTGTTATATAAAAAATGCACTTTATTCATTTGCTTTTACTGTATTTGTGTTTCTTCCTACTTTATTACTTGATTTTGTTTTTGCTGCTTGTTCTTAAAAGTACTTAACTGCATTTATTCTGCTGCTTTTATTACTGCTTGATAGTAGCCTGATTAAATTGTAACTGTTATTATAAGCCTTTGGTTGAAGCAGTTGGGCTTCAGACCAGTTGTTTTACATTAAGAAGGTTTGTGGTCTGCACTGTTGCGGCAGGACAGGTAACATACATCCTTCTAAGTTGGGAGTTGCTGATTTAACGCTTAGTGTCTTTTCTAAAAGTGTATTGGTTCTAGTTTAAGCACTTGGGCTTTGGGCCAGTTATTTTACATTAAGAAGGTGCGAGCTGCATTTTTGTGGGAGGAGAGGGTAGATTCTGCCCTTCTGAGCTGGGAGTTTCTGGTTAAAGGCTTATTGTGCCTGCTTATTTGAACTGTTTATTTCTAAAATTGGTACACCTTGTTTACTGTAGCATAGTCTAAATTTAGACCTGCTGAATCTAGCTTTCTTTGCCTAACTTAAGCACTAATCCAGACTATCTTTTTATCTTTTTTGGAGAAGGTTCCCCTGCACCCTAGTGGCCAGGAGTGTGCAGTTAGAACTTGTCTGATCGAAGCCTGCTGGAATGGGGCTCAGTTTTTAACTTTTTATTGGTTAATTGGTTAATTTGATTAAATCAGTTTGCTCATTTGCTACTATTATATTAAATATAAATATATATATATATATATATATATATATATATATATACACACACACACACACGCACACATAAACACACATTATGCATTGCTGCTTAGCTAGGGGCTCTTCAAATTTTCCCTTAGAATGAGCCAGTTTGTTTAGTTTTAGCACTAAAATCTATTTCTTTGAGCTCGGCACTTGTTCAGGACCCATTGTAAGCACTAAATAAGCTACAAATTACTACTGTACTCAATGTTCCTCACTTGTCTAGAGAAAAACAGTTTTTAGTACTTGTGTAAGGGTCAGCACCCGGTGTTTTCTCCTGTCTACCTGATGAATCTGGGCATCTTGGGGCAATGCAACAATTGCCTCATGTACACAGACAACCCTCTCCTCCTACTACCCAACACTACAACCTGTGAGAGATGCACTTATATAGCCAAACTGGAAGCAAAGCTCTCCTCACCCAAGACTGGACTAGACAGTCAAGAGGAGAAGGCAAACACTTGCACCACACCACACTCATTGCATAGTCCCTCAAAACCTACACCACCAAAGCATACATATAGAAACACGAAACACACACCTATATTCACGGAGGTTCTCAATAAAAATCTGCTCAAGCAACAGAGACCTCCAAAGCAGAAACACAAGCAACCTCCACCACCCCCCCAACACAACCCAAATGACACATAAATGTCAAAGAAACAGCAAAGGTTCCAAGCACGGCTTAGTTCAAAATATTTAATGGGTACAAAAATTTGTACCGATATTTTTTGTATTTTCTGTACCCATTAAATATTTTGAACTAAGCCGTGCTTGGAACCTTTGCTGTTTCTTTGAAATTTACTACATTTTCACAGTTGGTTCCTGTGTCGAAAGTGAGGTTTGTTTGCAAATGACACATAGCCCACAAACTCAGTGTGCCACTCAACCACAGTCCATCAGGCAAAAATCCCAGTCCAGGTTAGGCAGAGTCCCTCATTGACTCTCTTCGAGAGGAATCTTGATGAGTGGATGGGAGATCGTAGGTTTACCCCGGGTATCACTTCTGTGTCACTGTTAGACAGAGGCACAGTATACTAACCTCGAAAAAAGGCATAGCAAAATTAATTTAAAATGGGTGGCGAAAGCCAAACATACTCTGGCTAGGCTTATAAATGCCCTAGGGCAGATAGCCTAGTATGAACCTATGAACCTATGAAAAGGCATAACAATGTACCCAAAACTCTAATCGTATAGTCAGACACACTGATATTCCACTCGCCAGGCTAAACAAGGAGAAAGTTACTGTCAGCTGCCTGTCGGGTGCCAGGATCTGCCACATAAAGCATGCACTCAGGTCTCTCCACAGCAAGTACAAATATGACTCTGTCATTGTCCATGTTGGTGTAAATGACCTGAGATGTACATGAAAAGAGACATAGAGGAGCTCTCTGAGCATGTAGCCCGGGCCGGTATGACCCTGACCTTGAGTAGCATCTTACCCTCACCAAGAATGATGCCACAATATGAAGACAAGATGATCAATTTCAACAATTGGCTTAAGTACTGGTGTCATTCAAAGGGGATCTAATGCCTGTCAGCTTGGGATGATATGCTCGACAAGCCACGATGCTTCGCTAGGGACGGCTAGCACCTGTCACCCCCTGGGCTTTCAGATATTGGAAAAGGCTCTTGCTACCCCCATAGTGCCTTTTTTAGGCAAGGCTCAAAAGACAAACCCACCTCCATAGGTATCACAAGGGATAAGAAACTGAGTAATGCTACTCAACGCCAGAAGTCTAAACCTCAAGATGCATGCACTCGAAACCCTCCTTAGCATGGAGAACATTGATATCTGTGCAGTAACAGAAACCTGGTTCAGGGCTCCCAAGAGCATCCCAGCACTACCAGGTTATATCTCATACCATGCTTTTCAGCCCCAAAACTTGGACCGTACCACAAAAGGAGGGGGAGTATCGATATTCATCAAAGATACCCACACCTCCAGGTTGGTGGCAAAGCACAAAGCATCAGAGACTATCCATGTGCAACTAACAGTGGTAAAACTGCCTTCCAGTTTATAGCCTGCTACAGAACACCCTCCCAAACCCAGGAACCCCACTTGGCCTTCCTGAGAACACTGGAAAATATGAAGGTCTCTCCAAACACCATTATATTGGGCGACTTCAACTACCCAAACATAGACTGGGAGCATTACTCTAGCTCCAACACCCTAGCCCAAAGGTTCCTAGAATTTATAAACTCAAATGCTATGGAACAACTTGTTGCCACTACCACAAGAGGGGAAAACATACTGGACCTGATCATCACCAACATGGGGACTCTATGCTCCAGACCAGAAGTGTATCCCTCACTGGTAAGATCAGACCATAAACTAATCTCACTGGATATTAACATCCCGACCCCACCCCCTGCCCAGAAAACCACAGTGAAAAACTTCTCTAAAGCAAATTTCACACTCCTCAAAACCAAGGTGGAATCCTTCAAAGCCCCCGGGGCTGTGGAAAATATGGCCCAGACCGCAGAATCCTTTATAGACGCATTCTATGAGCACCTTCAGGAATGCATGGATCATGCGATCCCAAATAAAACCAAGACCCAATCCTCCAAAGGCAGATGTCCTGTCTGGTGGACCCCAGCCATAAACAAACTATACAATAGAAGGAGGAAGCTACTAAATGATAGAGCAAAATCCCAAAAAGGGAAGGCATCACTGATCAGTATTAGCAAAAAAACTACGGGCACTCATAAAATTGTCTAAGGCCAGCTTCGAGAGATAAATTGCACAGGACACTAAGGATAATCACAAGGCTTTCTTTAGTTATGTTAGGAACCTGGGTGGTAATTCCCAGATATGCTCAGAATTAGTCCAAAATGACAAAAAATACACCGAACCCACAGACATTGCCAACATCCTAGCTGACAGGTTCAGCGCAAACTTCTCCCCCCCCCTCCCCACCAAAAGGGCAAATATCTATCCCAGCAGAGTGCTGCCCCTCTGACATTTCAGATGCTCAGGTAAGAGACCCCCTCTTCAAAGCAAAAAAACACAGCATCAATGGGACCAGACGGTGTCCCGGGCTGCATCCTACATGAACTCCAAGAAGAGCTAAACCCAAACATAAAACTACTGTTCAATCTCAGCCTTACTACAGGATATGTACCCAAAGAGTGGCGTACAGCAACAGTGGTCCCTCTCCATAAAGGTGGTGCCTCAATGGATCCTGGAAACTATCGCCCCATAAGCCTGACTAGCTTGGTCTGCAAAGCTATGGAAAGGATCATCATGGACCTCAAAATAAAGATATTGGGGACCTACAGACACTGGATCCTACCCAGTTCAGCTTTGTTAAGGGCAGATCCTGCCTCTTAAACCTGGTTGATTTCTTTGAAACAGTCACCAAGGCCATTGACGAGGGGAAGGTGGTCCACACAGTCTACCTGGACCTCGCAAAAGCCTTCGATACAATACCCCACTCGAGCATTATAGATAAGCTCACTAGCTTAAATATAAACCCCTATGTCACTAGATGGATTGCAAACTGGCTCAAGGACAGAACCCACATGGTTAGAATTGCTGGAGCCATGTCAGACTACAAACCAGTTACAAGTGGTGTCCCACAAGGCTCAGTCCTGGGAACTCTCTTGTTCGGTATATATTTCTCGGAGGTACAGGCCAACACGGAAGGACTGTGGCTGAACAAGTTCACAGATGACTTCAAACTGGGTGCCATAATCAACTCTCCAGCCGATACAAGCATCCTCCAAAAGGGCCTCATAGAAACAGACAACTGGTGCCAGAGCCATGGCTTCAAGCTAAGTGCCAAAAAGTGTATAGTCATCCCCTTTGGCAAAAACAAAGTGCCCACAAATTACCATATAGGTGGTAATCCATTAAGTACAGAAGAAGTAATTAGGGACCTGGGGACCTAAGTTGATAGCAATCTCTCATTTGACAACCACGTGGCCAAAGTGGTTAGAAAAACATTTTATATAACCCACCTAATCATGAAGGGATTCACATCTAGATCAGGGGAGGTCATCGTGCCTCTTTACTCATCCCTCATCAGGCCCATAATTGAGTACAATGCCCCTTTTGGGATGTACCTTACCAGATACCTGCAGCAACTGGAAAGACCCCAAAGTACCTCACCAAGAGGATCAAAGGGCTCAAACAGATGCCATATGCTGCCGGTTAAAGAAACTCCAGCTCTACTCAGTGGCATACTGCCTGTTCAGAGGCGATCTGTGCCTGACGTATAAAGCCATGTCCAACCCGGAATTAATGGACATGCTGCACCTCAGAAAATCCAAATCCCATCGAGCTACGCGCTCGAGAGAATTGAACCTCAGCACTGAAATAAATAGGACATGCTGGAGGGACAGATTCATAACCCAGAGGCTCCCTTCACTCTGGAATAAAATCCTAGTCCCTCATTGACTCTCTTCAAGAGGAATCTTGATGAGTGGATGGGAGATCATAGGTTTACTCCGGGTATCACTTCTGTGTCACTGTTAGACAGAGGCACAGTATACTAACCTCGAAAAAGGGCATAGCAAAATAAATTTAAAATGGGTGTCGAAAGCCAAACACATTCTGGCTAGGCTTATAAATGCCCTAGGGCAGATAGCCTAGTATGAACCTATGAACCTATTTATATATAGAAAAAGAGCCACTATGAAGGTCCGTATACGCCATCCAGCTTAAATGGGGCCGTTGGCAGTTAGACTAAATGGTAAGAATGTGCCGAATGTTATAACAATACAATTGTATTTATAAAATTTCAACAAGAAGGTGACAGTTACCCTTTCTGTGACTGATGCATCCTTAAAGTACCTAGGTAAGGGATTTTTCTTCCTCTGCTTGATATGTTAACTCTTATAGGATTTATTTTAAGTAGTGATTCCATCCACACTTGATTTACTGTTGCCAGATTTATCTTGCATTTTTAAATACCTAATCTAACAGGGTATTTAAAACATGTGAATGTGAGGTTAGATTTATACGCCCACTATTTATTCTTAGGCATGTAATGGATGCTTGTAAAGGGCAGATAGGTGCTAACAATTATTGCGTTGATTAATGTGAGGTCTGTGCACTACCATTGGTGGTGTTGAAGCATGTGATTTTGCTATGCTATATTTTAATGGAATGTTTTTAGATGAGGAAGTTTTGCCAGGGAGTCAAACGAAAGTGTGCATTGATGACACATATGCGGAGGCCCTTAACTGTAACCTGCCCAAGAAACAAGGACCTCTGAAGCTGAAATGCAAACAAACACCAATCACAACCAAAATGTTACATAGCTCACAACACCAGTGTGCCACCCAGCAACAGCCCCTAAGACAAGACAATATACCTAACACTTTAGTCATAGGTGACTCTATAGTCAGGCACACTGATGTCCCACTCACCAGGCTGAACAAGGAGAAAATTACAGTCAGCTGCCTGTCTGGTGCCATGATCCATCACATAATGCATGCACTCAAGTCACTCCACAACAAGTACAAATATGACTCTGTCATTATCCACGTTGGAGTGAATGACTTGAGATGTATCTCCCTGGACTACACGAAAAGAGACATGGAAGAGTTCTCAGATCATGTGGCCCAGGCAGGTATGACCCTAGCCTGAATAGCATCCTGCCTTCACCCAGAATTATACCACAATATAAAGACAAAATGATTGACTTCAACAATTGGCTAAGCGTCTTTTGTCATTCAAAGGGGATCCAGTATCTGTCTGCCTGGGACGACATGATCAACAGACCACGATGCTTTGCCAGAGATAGTCTGCACCTGTCACCCCTGGGATTCAGGTTACTGGCTAAGGCTCTCCAGAGAGCACCCCTGCAATACCAGCTACAACTCTCACCACACTTTTTGGCCACCAAACCAGGACCAAAACACTAAAGGTGGAGGAGTGTCCATTTTCACCAAGGATATTCACACCACCAGGCTAGTTGCCCAAAACAATGTGTCTGAAATTCTCCAGGTGCAACTAACACTAGTTAAGACTGCAATCCAAATTGTAGCTTGATACAGATCCCCCCACCATGCCCCAAGATTCTCACTACACCTTTCTAAACATACTGGAAAATATTAAGATACAACCAAACACCCTAATACTGGGTGATTTCAACTACCCTGCCATTAACTGGGAAAACTACTTCTGTACCAACACCTTTTCCCAACGGTTCTTGGAATTCATAAATTCCAATGCCCTGGATCAAGTAATCCATAGTCCCACCAGGGGCTCCAATATCCTAGACCTGGTCATTACCAACATGGGAAATCGATGTTCCACACCTATGGTCACCCCCTCGTTGGTCAGGTCTGACCATAAGCTAATCACCTTTGACATCCACATCCCAACCCCACCCCCCAGTAAGGAAACCTCCATAAAAAACTTCTCCAAAGCCAACTTCATGCTACTCAAGTCAGAAGTGACAAACTTCATGACACCCATGCAGATGGGAACTGAAAGTTCGACTGCTGAATCCTACACTAAGGCACTGTACAAGCACATCCACTCATGCATGAATCGTGCCATCCCAAATTTTATTTTATTTTTATTTTATTTTATTTGCAGTTGTTTAACCAGGATAGTCGATTGGGCCTAAAGAACCCATTTTTAATGGAGTCCTGGGGAGAAAAGCTCCACATATAGATTATACAAAGATTAACTACCACACATAGATTACATGAAGATTACAGAGATTAACATTTGTACTATTTCTGTTTATAAGACCGATCAAACATATTTCAATCAAAAGTAATAAAGACAAAATCAAAAATAGAAATTTTTTTTTTTTTGGGAATAAGGATAGGTAGTTTGATGTAGAAGACTAGGAAATTACTGGTATAAGTAAGGAGATATATACTGCAGGCCAGCATGCTTTTGCTATATGGGATTTATGAGAAGGAGTAGAGAAAAAGATTTTGAAGTTAAGAGTAGGTTACGAGGGATGGGAGCAGGAGCATTCCCATGTGGATGTTAGATGAGAGTGTAGTGATTTTTTAAAATCTGGGAGGCTAGCAATTGTACGAATGGAGGGGGAAGGGAGTTCCATAGGCGTGCTAGAGAAAAGGATAGGAGGTTTTGTCCTGGGGGGTGGAGGAGTCTGTAGACTTCAATAAGGTTTTGATTGTTAGATCTTAGAAGTCTTTGTGTGTGGTGCATTTTAAAGGTAGTTGAGAGGGAAGGACAGAGGTATGGCTGGAATATGAGTTTATGAGCATAGGTGAGCTGAGTATATGAGAGGTAGTTAAGAAGTTCTAGCCAGCTGAGTTTGTGGAGAGGTTCACAGTGATGTGTTGATGATTTGTTGCTGGTGGCGAATCTGGCTATTTTATTATAACAAGAGGACAGTTTGGTTTTGAGAGATGATTGTAGATTTGTTAGAAGAGGGGCACCATAGAGAAGGGAGGGAAGGAGGAATGTAGTAGAGAGAGTAAGCTTAGTAGATGAGGTGAGGAACCAATTTTGTCGGTAGAGCATGCCAAGTTTTTGGTGGGTTTTTTTATGTTTAGTAGTAGATGGGAGTTGAATTTAAGCTTGTTGTCGATTTGGACTCCTAATAGTTTGGTTTCAGATACCAGCTCTAGAGGTGTATTATTTTGGCTTGTGATGGAGAATAAATTTTTATCAAAGTTATTGGCTTTAGAGGGAGTAAATATCATAAGTTTAGTTTTAGCAGCATTGAGTGCTAGATGGTTGTCTTTCATCCACTGTTCTGTAGTGGAGAAGGCATCTTGAGTAAGTTTTAAAAGAGTTGGGATGCATGAGGCAGCACAGATGATTGTGGAATGATCAGCATATTGTATAATGTTTGCAAGAGGGATAGAGTGGAAAAAGTCATTCATGAAAATATTAAAGAGAAGGGGGCTTAATATAGAACCTTGTGGGACACCTGTGGGGGTGTTGAGAAAGGATGAGGTGGCTTTCTTCCACTTGACAGCTTGTTGCCTGTTGGAAAGATAACTGGTAAACCAAATAAGGGATGAGGGTGAAAGGTTTAGGTTAGATAGCTTAGTAAGAAGTAGGTTATGAGAGATAGTGTCAAAGGCCTTAGAGAGATCGAGTAGGATGGTAGATACAGTGAGGCCAGAATCTCTAGCTTTATTCACAGTTTCTAGGAAGGATAGGAGGGCTGTCATAGTGCTATGATGGGGTCTGAATCCATGCTGGGTAGGAGTTAAAAGGTTGTTGTCCAAGAGATGGGGAAGGAGTTGAAGATGGATGCATTTCTCTAGGATTTTTGAAATGGGAGAGAGGATGGCAATGGGACGGAAATTGGTAATATTAGTATCAGTTCCACCTTTATGCAGGGGAATGATATAAGCTTTTTTCCAAAATTGAGGAGCAATACTTTCTTGGATGGAATGGTTGATAAGGATACTGATGGGGAGGGCAATGGCTTTGGCAGCTGTGCTGAGGAAGTATGAGGGAATGTTATCAGGGGCATTGGTGCATGCTTTTAGTTTCTGCAGTTGTTTTTTTATGGTAGAAGTAGGAATAGGTTTAATGGAGAATGGTGGAGGTGGAGAGGGTGGAGAAGGAGTGAAAGGAGTTATTGGAGGAGATGGGTGAGGAGAAGTGGAGGTAGGAGGTGGATAGTTATTTGAAAAAGAAGAGGTAAGTTTGGAAATAGAATCTATGAAGAAAGAGTTGAATTGGGTAGCAAGATCAGTGCCTAGTGCATTTGGGGAGAGGGTTGGGTTTTCTGTAGTATCAGGTTTTAAGAGGGTAGTTATGCCTCTCCAGATCTTTTGTGGGTTGGTTTTGTGGTTGCTTTGTAGTTGGGTAAAGTAGTTTCGACGATCTACTGAGATGAGTTTTTTAACTGAGTTACGAAGTCTTTTGTATACATTAAGGTTAGATGTTGATTTGTTTCTCTGATATTGAGTCCAGGCTTTGTCTCTAAGTCTCATGGTGGTTAGTGTGATTTTAGTTAACCAGGGGGAGGATTTCTTTTTTATTCTTTTGGTTATTGAGGGAGCATGAGTATCTAGAAGATTTAGGAAGGTAGTATTAAAGTGAGTGATTGAATTTTCAAGGGGTAGTGTTTTTAAGGGGTACCAGTTAATTGACTTTAGGGAGTCAGAGAAAGCTTCTGGGTTAAAGTTTTTATGGCATCGGGTAGTGATGTAATTATGAGTAACTTGTAGGGGAGAAGGAAGACGTCTAGTGAAGATGGGAAGGTGGTCGCTGAGGGAGTCAGGAAGGGTCCCGCTACTGGGGTAGTAGTGAGGATGGGAGACTAGAATCCAGTCTAAGATGTTCCCACTAGTGAAGTCTTTGCATGGTCTAGTTATGGAGTTAAGTTGAGAGTAGTTATATAGATTGAGGTTGAGGGAGTGAGTAGGGGATTGAATGGAGGACAAGTTAATATTGGTGTCTCCCATGATTATAGTTTCATTACAGATATTGGTTGAAAGCCAGGAGAACCAAGATGCCCTCTTCCAAAAAAAGGAAGCCAATCTGGTGGTCCTCTGCCATAAACAGACTTTATAACAAAAAAAAGAAACTGTTGCAGAAAAGAGGAAAATCCCAGGATGCAAAAAACTCCTGTACCAACCTCAGTAAGAAGCTGAGATCCCTCATAAAATCCTCCAAAGTTAGTTATGAAAATAAAATTTCCAAAGATTTCAAAGACAACCACAGGGCATTCTATAACTATGTCAAGAATCTAAATGGCAATGCTCAGCTCTGCTCTGAGCTACAACAGAATGGCATTAAATATAATGATTCCAAGGATAATGCCAATATCCTATCAGATCAATTCAGTGCCACCTTCACCCCTCTCTCACCCCCTAAATGGCCCATCTCAATACCGGAAGATTGCCAAATTCCGGTAATAATGGCCACACAGGTAAAAAACACACTCTCCAAAGCTAAGAATACAGTATCCATGGGACCAGATGACATCTCGGGCTGTGTACTACATGAACTACAAAATGAACTGGCACTTCATCTAAGTGTCATGTTTAATCATAGCCTCACCTCATGCTTCATGCCCACTGAGTGGTGCACAGCTACAGATATCCCACTACACAAGGGGGGATCCTGGGAACTACCACCCCATCAGTCTGACAAGCCTGATCTGCAAGGCCATGAAACGTATTATCATGGAACTTATAAACAAAGACACTGGCAACCTTCAAACACTGGACCCCACACAGTTTGGGTTCGTGAAGGGACAATCTTGTCTCCTGAACCTGATTGACTTCTTAGAATCAGTCTCCAGAGTCATGGACGAGGGTAAGGTGGTTCACACAGCCTATCTGGACCTTGCCAAGGCCTTTGACACCATCCCCCACTCTGGAATCATAGATAGACTTACTAAGCTGGGCATTAATCCCTATATTACTCGATGGGTTGCCAAATGGCTTACTGACAGAAACTACACTGTAAAAGTAGCCAACCCTAAATCCAGCTCTAGACAAGTGATAAGTAGAGTACCTCAGGGTTCAGTCCTGGGACCGCTCTTGTTTGGCATCTACTTCTCTGAAGTACAGGCCAACACTAAGGGACTCTGGCTAACAAAGTTCGCAGATGACTGCAAACTGAAAGCCATTATTGAATCCCCAAATGATGTGGATACTCTACAAAAAGGCCTTACAGAAACAGATGCTTGGTGCCAGAGACATGGGCTCAAGCTCAATGCCAAGAAATGTATAGTTATCCCCTTCAGGAAAAAACATGTACCCATGAGTTACCACATAGGTGGCAGTACACTAAACACTGAAAGTGTGATAAGAGACTTAGGGACAGAGGTGGACAGTGGTCTCACCTTTGATAACCACATTGCCACAACAGTCAGGAAATCCTTCTATGTGGCACACCTCATCACTAAGGGTTTTTCATCCAGAAAAAAGGAGGTCATTGCCCCACTGTACTCATCCCTCATCACTCCATCACTGGACCCCACACAGTTTGTGTTCATGAAGGGACAATCTTGTCTCCTGAACCTGATTGACTTCTTAGAATCAGTCTCCAGAGTCATGGACGAGAGTAAGGTGGTTCACACAGCCTATCTGGACCTTGCCAAGGCCTTTGACACCATCCCCCACTCTGGAATCATAGATAGACTTACTAAGCTGGGCATTAATCCCTACATCACTCGATGGGTTGCCAAATGGCTTACTGACAGAAACTACACTGTAAAAGTAGCCAACCCTAAATCCAGCTCTAGACAAGTGATAAGTAGAGTACCTCAGGGTTCAGTCCTGAGACCGCTCTTGTTTGGCATCTACTTCTCTGAAGTACAGGCCAACACTAAGGGACTCTGGCTAACAAAGTTCGCAGATGACTGCAAACTGGACGCCATTATTGAATCCCCAAATGATGTGGATACTCTACAAAAAGGCCTTACAGAAACAGATGCTTGGTGCCAGAGCCATGGGCTCAAGCTCAATGCCAAGAAATGTATAGTTATCCCCTTCAGGAAAAAACATGTACCCATGAGTTACCACATAGGTGGCAGTACACCAAACACTGAAAGTGTGATAAGAGACTTAGGGACACAGGTGGACAGTGGTCTCACCTTTGATAACCACATTGCCACAACAGTCAGGAAATCCTTCTATGTGGCACACCTCATCACTAAGGGTTTTTCATCCAGAAAAAAGGAGGTAATTGTCCCACTGTACTCATCCCTCATTAGACCCATTATAGAATGCAATGCCCTGTTTTTTATGTACCTCTCAAGACATCTGCAACAACTGGAAAGGCCGGAGAAATACCTCACTAAAAGAATCACAGGCCTAAAGCAGATGCCCTACGCTGACCGCCTTAAAAAGTTCAGCTATACTCTGTCGCATATCGTCTACTCAGAGGCGATCTCTGCTTAACATACAAGGTCATATCAAACCCAGAGCTGTTGGACATGCTACACTTAAAAAAATCCCAATCCCTCAGAGCCACACGCTCCAGGGATCTAAACTTTGTCATCACAATAAACAAAACATGCTGGAGGGACTGACCCAGAGACTCCCCAGACTCTGGAATAGACTGCTCATACATGTCAAGCAGAGCGTCTCTTTGGCCCTCTTCAAAAGGAACCTTGATGATTGGATGGGAGAAAGGAAATTCACCTTAGGGATCACGTCAGTTGTCCTGCTAGACAGGAGTCCAGGGAACTAAATAGTGTGGGAAGAAATAGCCAGGGAATTGTTATGGCTAGGCTTATATAGGCCCTAGGGCAAATAGCCTAGTACCAACCTATGAACCTATAAAAGCAACTAACACATCGGTTGAAGTTTGCCTGTGACTTTCTTGACAAGTTTGTTTTTTAAAAAAGTACAAATGTCAACACTTGAGTCCGACCAAGTAGTGTATTTGTGTAAAAAACTTGACACAAATTCTACTCCCTCCTGCTGTGGTATAGCAGTGTATAATAACACTACATCAACTGTTAACATGAAAAAATCATTGCTGTTCTCTCTAATGTTAATACCTTTATCACTCAAACTGAACAGTCTCACTTGGTTTAGAAATGAGGATGAATCCCTGATGTATGAAGGTAACTTTTGAACCAAAGGGTTCAACAACTTGTCCAAGTTTAAAGAAGTGTTGTCAGTAACGCTTCCAGAGGAAGAAATAATAGGCCAAGAAGGGGGGGGGGGGTTAATGCAGGTTTTGTGAATCTTAGGTACCATACGAAAATCATACTCCTTGGCTGTCAGATCACCATTCATGAAGTAGTTATACAGTGCATACTTAATAAACCTGTAACTGCTCTCAATGGAGTTGTAGCTAACTTCACAGTATTCATCTACATTACTCAAAATAACTTCCATTGCTTTGTTGTAATCCTCTGTAGACATCACTACCAACCCACCCCCCTTGTCGGCCTTCATAAACCTCAAATCATGCCTATTCATAAGCTCAGTAAACACTTTCCTATCTTCTCTATTCAAATTATAATACGGACAAACAGGTTTGTTGCTCAACAGCATTCGCATATTTTTCATACAAAAAGCCTCAAAACTTTTAAAGTACTATGTAAAGAAGGATTAAAAAGAGAAGATTTTTTAATTAAGGAAACAGGTCCTAAGCCTGCATCTTTCATTATGTATGACGAATTCAGTTTTCTAGTGTATAATTTCAATTCTAAAAAAAGTGTTAGCTGTATTCGCTCATTTGCTGGGAATATAGTTTAAACCCAACCCCAACAAGTGCTTTTGAGAGTCAGACAACTCAAAATCAGTCAAGTTATGAATTTTGCTGTCTAAACTCACATTAAAGTCCAAGTCCCTAAAGGACAGTACATTAGAGCCTCATGTATGACAAGTGATGATGTTGGTTTCCTTCGAGAAATTGAGTTCATCACTGAGTTGTTCATTAACAGAGGCTACCCTAGGATGTTATTACAGAATATTGCTTTAGAAATTTACAACAGGAGGGCGACAGATTTTCCACCTATTTTAGTTCATGGATTCCAGGAGAAAAATGTTGGTATGGATACTGGAGATGCTTCCTATATTCTTAGGTGTGTTATTGGTGTAATGTCTGTTGATAGTGACACCATCAAATCTCTGGTAAAGGACAATTGGAAAATTATTACTGGTAGCAGTGAGTTGCAACTAGTTTTGGGAAATGTTCCAAATTTTGTATATAAGAAGGTTAACACTATTAAGAGTTTACTGGCGAAGGATGATAACAGAATGTCTCTCCCTCACTCGTATAGACTTAAGGGTATGTGCAAATGCTTTAGCTACAGTGTTTGCAGATACATTCATGAGGGATTAACGAAAAATACGAACACAACAAAAGACTAATAATAAAAAACAAAAGTAATCCGTAGACTGATATCACCGTTTTCCAAAATTTATTGTAACACACTTAGCGCTTTCACCCAGCCAGTCCGTGGGTTTCATCAGAGTAAAAAACTTTAAAAACCTTTACATTTTTATGCAATTCAAACCTCTCTTCGACCAATCACATATCTAATTCAATTAAATTGTGATTTGGAGTCATCAATTAATACATTTCTTGTTACTTTTGTTGCATTAATTAATTAATTAAATTAAATTAAATTAACAGCACAACACCTCACAATTAATACAATAACGAACAATATTTCACAGAAAATATGTACATGTAACTATATAATTGTAATAAATAATACTAAAAACTTCCTATGTATAACTTCATATACACTAACCCTGATTCATAAATACAATCTAATTTACAATTAGTAATAAATTATATAATGTTCAATAAATATATCTATCTAAAATGTATAATACTAAAAACTTCCTATGCTAACAATTAATGTGTTTGTTCAATCATGTTTTAAGTTCTAAATTGTACAATTCTTAAATATGTATGAATAAATATTAAATATATTAAAATTTTGTATGTATTTGATTATAGTGCTTTCTATTGTTATTATTAATATGCATGTATTCTTTTATTCTGTTTACTTAGTATAAAAACATGTTAAATACAATATGATTTGTTCTTTAAAATACTAGAAATGGAAATATGTTCATTGATACCAGGCACATTACTGGCATTAAGCCTGAGATGCCATAAACATTCCTTTGTTTCCAATAGGTTGTTCACATCTCCTTCCTTGTTAATATTTTCTGGGATCCTATCAATTACAAAAAATATAAACCTTTTGAAATCCAGGCATTTTGTACTGTGTAAGTATAGGGAACTTGTTACCCTCTTGTTTTTAATGTCTCTGTTATGTTCCATTATACGCTCTTTTAACTTCCTTATAGTTTTACCTACATAGTAGGCAGGACATGATAAACATGTTGCTAAATATACCACCATCTTAGTGTTACAGTTGGCATAACCTGGACATCTAATAGATCTGTTGAAGTTTTGCACCATTACATAGGGACCGTCGTTAATGAATTTACAGGTTCTACATAACCCACATTTTTTCATTTTTGAATTCTTATATTGTCGGTCACTCTCAAAGTATTCCTTCAGATTTTTCCCCCTACTAAATACAATACTGGGACTGTTACCTATAATGTTCGTAATGTCCATTTTATTATTGAATACCTTTTCCCATGTTTCTTTTACCGTGTTAATAATTATACTTGTATTAATACTAAATGGTAATATTAATGCCCCTGTTTTACTCATATTATTAGTTTTTTCACTTGTGCTTGTTGTCCTTCCATACCTCAAAATAGGTTTAAAATTGTGCTTCCTTTTAACCTCGACTTCATTTTTTATTTCAGTTAATAAACGTTTTGGGTAGCCTCTGTCCAAAAACATGTCAATGAGTTTGTCTGTCTCGTTTTTATAAACCATCTCGTTGCTTATAATCCTAGATAGTCTTACCATTTGTCCCTTCACCAGGTTCCCAAGTACGGGTGACAACTATTAAAATGCAAAAATGAGTTTGAGTAGGTCTTCTTCCTATATATATTTGATTCTATATTTTCTTCTTTTCTCTGCAACTGAATATCCAAATATTCACAGCTGTCTTTGTGAATATTGTACATAAATCTTAAAAAGGGAGTGGTGTTCTCCAAGAAAGTCACAAATTCCAAAACCTCTTCTTCCTTTCCCTTCCAAAAAATTATTATATCATCTAGAAACCTAAGGTATAATGTTATTTTTGGACCAGAAGCTACTTGTAAATATTTTTTGTGTCTCCCAGTTTGCTAAAACTAAATTTGCGTAAATAGGTGCACATTTTGCTCCCATGGCCACACCTGAGTGTTGCCTAAAGAATTCACCTTCTAGTTGGAAATAATTATTTGTTAATACCATTTCCATCATTTCTATTAACAATCTTCGCTTGACCGTAGGGAAATCACTATAGGTCTCCAAACTTGCCTCAAACATTTTTAGGCCAAGATCATGTGGTATCACCAAAAATAAATTAACTATATCAATTGTGACCATAATGGTGTCTTTGTTGATATACAACAAATGTTCCTTCACAACTTCCAAGCAATGCCAGGAGTCCTTTAGAATATGAGATAGTTTCTTCACAACTTCTTTACAATTCACATCTATATAATGTGCCATGGCTTCAAATTTAGAACGTTTTGCTGAAACTATTGGTCTAAAGGGGGGGGTTATTCGTACTTTTGTGGATTTTCGGTATACCAAAAATTGAAGGTGTAATTGGATGCCCTACTAGCAAATAGTTATATTCCTCTTTGCTTATCACACCTTCAATCAGGTATTCGTACAGTTGCCAATCAATCTTAGCATATGCTTTTACCATTTCATATCTTGAAACACTTTTGTTTATATCACTGTCACTTAACATGTCTGACATTTTACTCTAATAATCCACTTTAGTCATCACCACTATGCCACCCCCTTTATCAGCTTTCATAAATCTGTACTTATCAGATGTTGTTATTTCTTTTAAGCAAAACCTTTCTGCTGTTGTTAAATTGTCCTTAAAATCACACCGTCCCTTTAGCACCCTCCTGATCTGCATATCACACAGCATTTCGAATAAATAAATTCATGAGGGACCTTATGTTTGTTTGTCACATCTTAGTCGTACTATTTCTGTACTAAGAAGATTTAATTGCAACACTACCAATGTGATATATATTGCTCTATGTTCTGTATGTTCAGCCTTCTATATTGGCATGACTACCAGACAACTAAATAAGCGGATAAAGGAACACTGTTATGCTATTAGAAGTAAGGATGAAAATAATGCGCTATACAGACATTCAGTTTGTTGTGATTGTTTAAGAAATTTTTTTTCTGTGGTTGAACACATAGACCAGGACATGAGAGGTGGCAACATGAAAAGCTTGGTAGAAAGGAGAGAGACTCTGTGGCAACTAAGGTTAGGAGCAGACAGCCCTCCTGGGCTTAATGACACTGTCAACATACATTTTTTTATCGGAGAGGAAAATAGTCACATAAAGGTGAGTTTGGGACCCCCTTTGACTGTTTTTTAGCTTCATTTGTTTTAGTTTCCGTTAAGGGTCACAGTTTATTGTTTAATTGTTTTATTGAATTGATGTAATTAAAGATCCAGTGGGCATGTATGTGTAGGGTTGCCAACCATCCAGAATTCTTCTGGACTGTCCAGAATTAAGGGACACTGTCTGGAAGAACGGAAAATGCCTGTGTTGCCCGGAAAATTAGTTTAAAAAAAAGTATTTTTTTTTTTTATGGGCGTTCTTCTTTAAGAACGCCCTTTGCGTCCGGGTGCAGATGACGAAAACAGTCTCTTTGCGACTGTTTACGTCTGTCTACTCACTGTCTTCCCGGGCTCGGAATTTGAATTGTAAAGAACAGAAGACAAGACATATCCTGAAAAGCCCAGCCCTCAGGCAAAGTACGAGTCCGGCTGTCTGAAATTTCTCCAATTCAACACTGCGGCCGGCAGCGGCACATGTAAGTTCCGTTTTTTTTTTTTTTTTATTTCCCCTCAGCTCAGAGTCATACTGTGTTGTATTTTAATGGGGCAGGGGCCGGCCGAGATTTTTCAATCCACTGTTGTATCATTCTGATCTTCTCATAGCCATACATGACAGTATAGACATACCATATTTAAAAAGTATATATAAAATGATCCAAGAAACATTCATAATAAGTAAATTGACAGCCAAATGTTATGTGTTTACTTGAGCAAAGTAATACAGTCTGTGAATTTTTAACCTCTATCCAGATAGAGCTTGTGATGGAATATTTCATTAATAATATAAATTAAAAACTGCTTTGATGCAAGTCTCTGCTTGGACCCTCCTTTGATATGTTTGCTACCTGGTCTAGCCTGGGAAATGGCAACATTCAGGTAATTGTGTAGTGTTTCATGGCATAACTAAACATAACAAGAGAGAGATTGTGTGTTTTTATAGTTGGCATTTCACTATGTCTGAAGTGGTTTACGTTCAAAATGTTATGCTGCGGTTTTGCAGGACTCGGAGAAGAGGAAAAAAGAAAGTTTTTATTTATTTATGTGTTTATTTTATATTTTTTCCTTCTTCTACATTGTGTGACTTCTGAATTTGTATATAATGAGATCAGGGGATTTGGGGCAGAGCCCCAGCTTTGGGGTGGAGAGGGCTTCTGCTTTACAAAAATAATTGTCTGGAAGAGTTGTATGATTTCTGAGTGTTGTTTTGGGAGTGGACTTTTCATTAGTTGGAGATCTCTTTGTTTAATGGGGAATTTAGATGATGTTTTACTTCTGCACTCTGCAGAGATTGTGCATATTGACTGATATTGGTGGATTTTAATAACATAAGTATGAGCGGCCATTTATGGTTGAAATGTTCTGAATTGGGCAGTTTTGTCATTATTGGTTCATGTGTTTTGTTTCAGTAACAGTCTTAAAGTTGTGATGGCTGCTAATTCATGTCTGCTAGCTGTTATTATGTATTAAAATTTAATACAATCAGGAAGGTGAATCAAAGAACTTTCGCTTGGCTTTAAAAATGTGTGCAAGGGGGCTATGATTTGAAAAAACCCAAAGGTAAACTTAATCCACCACTGGCCAGATGCATTTTCTTTGAATGTAGGTTTCAATGCTGTTTCAGTGAATGTGAGTTTCAAAGGCATAAGAAGTTTTAAAGCTATGTCTGTTTATGAGAGACTGTATTGCTTGTTTAGCAAATGGCTATTAGTGTTTGTGCTGTAAAATTCGAAATAAAAGTTTTACATTAAATCCAAGTATCTGTAATCATTGTAGAAGTAAAGCCGAAAACAGTATGCACACAGAGTTTTGAACAGTATTTATGGCAGCTGGGGAGAAATGGAGAGATAGCCAAGTAATGGGACACCAGAATGGCTGCGTGTGTGTGGGGGGGGGGGTTACCGCATGTGTGGGGGGGTGCACGTGTGGGGCACTGGGGGGGACCCCATTTTGCTTTCATGTACATGTCCATAATTTGTGACATGAAAAGTTGGCAACCCTATGCATGTGTGAAGGGTGTATGTATATATACATGGAAGTTTTACTAAAGTTTGTATTGCTGAAGAAGTCTAACTGACGAAAGCATGGATTAAACTGTTTTATGCTCATTTTTGAGTCTGTTCTCTGTTGCCTTCAGTGTTTTTTGGTTCTATGTTTAAAAAGAGCTGCTTGGAATCCTTGGATGCAGCATTGTGCTAAAGATTCTCCATAATTTGCTTTCTATATATGTAGAGCTTTGTAACTGTAGCACAACTGCTGTACCTCCATTCTCCTTTATGGTTCACTCATACCCATTTTAACATCACTGCTTTTAGTTTCATCTATAAATCCAGTCCTTAGATTGCTGCTTTGCCACTTTAGCGTTTAGACATCTCTACACCTCTCCACTCAGTTCAGCTTCTTTCATGCATTCTCCTAAGTGATAAATTTTACTTCTTCCACCATTAGTAATTACATTCAGCACTTTGACTATGTCATAGTACATTGCTCTGAACTTTCATTTTTGACATATTTCAATTTTGGGGTTGCTACTCTACTGCAGCTGTTTACTAATCTTTTTAAATTTTGCAGAGAACCCTCAGCAACTTTCTTTTGACTACATACTTTCATTATTGTAAAACATTACTCTCAGCCTAGTGGTCTCCCATATATTAAATTTTATATAATATATATTACTGAATGTTTATGTTGTATATTACTTTATATGCTTAAACTATACATACTATATATTTGCTGTTTTACTTTCCCATTATTTTTACTAGCTACATCATGAATTTAATTTATAAACATTTTCATTGTTTGTCATGTTATGAGAATGTTTTCTTTATCTTTTTACCCTGTGGCTCATGGTTAAACTTGAAAACTGTCCTTGGACCAATTTACTTACCCAGTAAAATAGAAAATTAACAAACATATAAAGGAACAAACATATATTAAGGAAACTGCAAAGAAAGCAGTACTGGGTAACATTTGAAGCACTTTCTGTCATTCTGTCGTACTAAATCTGTATGTTGCCAACAATGTACTTTAAGTGCCTTTTTATTGTATTATTAATAATTGTAACAACAATATATAAAACTAATTAAATCAAAAGCAAAAAGAAAGCATAGTGTAAGCTGGAAAGGAAAAAGAAAAGAAAATTAAACAGAACTGCACCATATGAGTTAATAAAATGAATACATTGACAATTGCTATGTCTATAAAGACCATCAGGCATTCATATTTAATAAAAGCATAGGTGCAACTTTCTGACCATCATATATTAAACTTAGCAATCATGGAGCCTATTATAATTTATTTTTCATGAGCCTCACAATTATCTATCATATCTAGCAGAAAACTTTTGAGTATAAAGGATTATTATTTTTTTATTGGTAGACATATCCATGCATATGCCTTTTTACAATGTTCTGCTATTTTTGAACAAGTTCATTAATAATGATACATATCTGCCTTTTCAAACTGACAATATGCATTTGTAGTATAAATAATCAAAAAGAGTATATATGGGGAAACGTATTCCATACATGAGTTTCTATTGAATGGAAGCATTGTAAACTGACTTGGGAGTCTTCATTATATTTTAGCATACTAATCCATTGTCTGAAGAAAACTGAGTAGGAAATGTCACTTTACACTTACTTTCCCAAAGATGGTAAACATTATTTGACTTCATCTGCATAGCCTTATAGATCAAAGTTATCTGTTTCCTATTACTTTAATATTTCATTTATATTGAGTGTGTTCAGGAAAAAAAACATTCATTGAACTATATTATACAATTTAGTAATAAGAACACATTTAGAATTTATAGATTTCTTATATCTGCCCATGTTATGGTAGCTAAACAGGAAGTATAAACCTAACTAGAGGAAAATAATCATTAATATGTTGTATTTACCTGGGAAGAATAACTCTTTTTATCAAACTAATTATCATTTTTATATTAATTAAAACTACTTAAAGATTAATTCTCTACATTTTTCTTATAATAATATCCATAGAAGATAATACAGACTCTTAACTAAAACTTTTCCTAGAGTCTGGACACACACGAGTCATTTTACTACATATTTATCATATTCAGAAAAGTTGTTGCAATAATGTTCCTTTATATATCTGGCTTTGCTGTTTCTCTCTGTGTGGAGTCACTTCCCAAGGAATTCGAGAGATCCACCCTCCATACGATTGTGTAAGTAAATGTTTTACCTTATTCTACCATTTAGGGATAGGATGTGATAGCGAGTTATGAAGTGGAAATAAAATCAGAAGTAAATTTAACATCTTCACAAAATTCAGTCTTCAAAATAATAAGAAAAATGTTGTTTACTGAATTCAATTTTTTGTCCATATTCTAGTAATATATATCATAAGTATCAGACAGAATAGTTTCGAGTTTTCTACTGTAAGTAGTACCTATAAATTTAAACTTAGAAACTATTGGAATGTCAGGCTTAGTTGTAATATCTGGGTACTCCTATTTATATGTAATGATATTCAATCTGATTCATCATAGTTTGGAATATGAACGTGTGAGTCGAACAACAGCACTTTCAACTAGTGTCGAGCAAGCGAGGCAATTTTAAAAATACAACTTTCCCGATAGTGGAGTTCTTTTTTGCTCCACTGTTGTCTGACTTGAATTAGGAAGAATTAAGTTTAAGGGTGATGCAGGTATTCACCCACAAGTGGGGCTGCAGGGGAGCTTACCCCCTGCAAAAAAATTGCCACACAAGTTCAACAAATGTTGTTTTGCCATTTGTTTTGACTGATCAGTACTTGATGATAGAGTTGATGACTGACTTGACATGAATCAGTTTAGAAGCTACCCTATTATACCATATGTAGAGGTAAATAAATTGTGAATTTTCCAGATGATAAATTTTAATTACAAGCAACAAGAACAGTATCATCTGCATACGCTACTGTGGTATGCCTACTTTTTTAATGTTAAGTAAAGTTATGTTTTGCTGTAATTTATACAGTAATGGATTAACGGCTAAAACAGAGAGGCTGGTGTTGAGCTACCTTGTCTGATACCCATGTTGATGTTATATTTATGGAGAGACCAGTGGTGCAGCGGTTGTGTTGTCACCTCACAGCAAGAGGTTCTCCGGTTCGATTCTCAGCTGGGGTGCCTCCTATGCAGAGTCTGCATGTCTTCCCTGCATCCCTGTGGGTTTCTTCTGGTCCTCCGGTTTCCTCCCATGTTACAACAACATACGTCTGGAGCATTTCTCTCTGGGACTCCACTGAAAATTGGTTTTGTTTCAAGTCAGATTTTCCCAATAAACAAATGTTAAATAAATAAGAATGAACATTTTCTAGTTAGCTAACCATTTACTTTCATTTAGGTAGTAGATGACCTATAAAAATTCTGAACAACTGTAATTAATTGTAATTAATTGACTAGGAAATGAATAGTATTTCAGCAATTCCCATATATAAATATATTCACATAATCAAAGAGTTTTGAAGCATCAAGCTTTACTTATATCAATTTTATTAAATAAATCATTTGCATAAAGGCTGTAGGCATTTCCTGGCATCTGCCATTTATATTTTGGGGCAGAAATCAAATTGTGCTGGTAATAATATTTGTATGGTTTTTTTTTGCACTCACTATAATCCTAACATTCAATGTTCAAAATTGAAAGTACCCTATAATGCTGATGACATTTCCCCATTTTCTTATTAGAATAATATTAGCCAAGTTCATTGGGTGTTTCCACCAGGAGTGATTAGATACTGTGTAATTTGATGAAGTACAAGAGCAATAGCATCTTTATAAATAATCAATATTCAGCAATAAAACCATCAGGGTCTGAACTTTTTTCAGTTCCATTATACTGTTTTCAATATCTTGTATGGAAATGGGTTTCTATATCAGCTGGCTTTCAACAGAGGAACTGTCATTTAACCACTTGGTGATTGTATTAATATCATGCACCTATTTTTATTATATAATGCTTGGAAATATTCTAGTATATTCTCACTAATTAACATCTGATTATTTTTCCTCTTTGCTTATCACATATTTCTATTATCATGTTGTTATTGTATTGAGCAACACATTGAGAAGCTAAAACTTTACCAACTTTATCTGCAAATAAGTATTTTGTTGAACTGTTTCTCCTTAATGATTTAGATTTTTTTTCTTATTTTTTATTTCCCATGCCATGGATAAATGTATTACTCATAATTAAGTGATAACGACATATGAATAAGATTTACTGCATCCCTTTTGTATCTTAGGGTGGTGACCTCACTCATACTATTAAAAAAAAAATCTTAAAACCCCACTCACATTTTCACATAATTCTTTCAACTAAAATCATTTGGCAAACATTTTAATTTTGTTATTAAAATAATAGGATTAAAAACAAGTAAAGGTAACATAGATTACCAAATAGTCAGAAAAGGGGCATATAATAATCTTCTTAAAATAGCTCATAATTATAAGATCACACAAAATAAAAATATACAATACTTAAGCAGAGTTTATCTTTGTGATATATGGTAAAATCAGAAGTTATAGGACATGTAAGTCCCTGTATATCAAATAAATGTTCATGCTTAATACATTTGTGTTTCTACCTCCCATTGCTAACGTGAAATGACTGCTTTGTTGGAAGAAATTATCTGCCTCTCTGGACACCAAACATAGCATTCCAGTCCCCTCTAAGAACTTTCCCAGGCACTGTAAATCAGCTGTTATGCTATCTAAAACATATACCCCAGGATTCACTTACCTTTCGTGTAAGACTAAGTTAGCCTTACATGGAAACTGCAGTCTATGAGTAAGACGGCAGCGCACCATGCATATTCATGAGGGTGCACTGCCTCAACTCTAAGGCTAACACGGAGTGTGCACAAGTGCAGGGGGCATGTCAGACTGCTGAGCAGTCCAAAAATCCACGTCTCTGCAAGTCTCTCAATCGAGAAATGTCAACTTACATGAGCGAGTTCTCTTAAATGTGTACATACCCAACACTACACTCCCCACATTCTAAACCCCTGTACAATTATAAAATGTAAAACTTTTATTTTTTTTTTAATATTCCTGATATAGCTGCCCGTATTTACGCGTGTTTGCATGGGTTTGCCCATTGCTTAGCTACAGTTAGCAGCATAGACACTGAAGAAGATAACAAGAAAAAAATATGTAAATTAAGGAAAATAGCAATAGCGCAGTGGTAGAGCCTTCGCACAAAGAGGAGGCATTCCATGTTCGAGTGCCACCACTCCCCCTTCTATTTCTAGTAGGAAATCTGTATATCAAAATAATTCCTGACATTTATCATTGAAATTTTTGTAAAAAGCATTGAAATAGCTTATGTAGTAGTGAATGAATTTTATATATATATATATATATATATATATATATATATATATATATATATATATATATAAGAATGTGAAATGGTTATGCATACTGATGGATGCATAAGTAACGTATCTTAAGCAATGTGAAACACTGCTAAGCAAAGTTAACCATTATTAAGCATATTTAAATGTAATTGCTCATAGCTGAGCACTGCATAAACTAGCACAAATGCTTTGCGTATGGGTGCGCATCGCGCCACCTAGCGCAAACCGAGCATGATTTGCGTAACGTTGCGCATTGCACTAAGTTGCAAAATGAGATTGCGCATAGCTGTGCACTGCGCAAACCAGCGCAATGTTGAGCAACGTCGAGCAACGTCGGGCAAAGCTGAGCAAAGTCAGCTAAACACAGCCACACCTCTTAGTCGGTCTGGCCAGTAGTAAAATAAAAAGCAATGACAGGGCTCAAACCCGGGATACTGTGCACCATAATCACAGTAGTGAACCACTAAGCCATGACAACATTTCATGACCATGCACTTTCTACACACACATGCATATCAATGGAAGTTTACCCATTGCTAAGCAGGTGTGCTTTCAGCTGAGTTTTTTCAAAACCAGCCAATCACAGATAAGTGCAGGAAATGAGGCATATTTAAGCTCCATAGGCAGGAATACTTGCCATAACTGGTTGTAGTTCCCATCTCCAGTCAGCATGGCTGGGGTTGGAGAGGGCTCTCGATTTCGAGCGCAACATTGGGGCATTGAGGAGTCAAAAGTAATGGTTTGGCTCCTCGTCCATAATCATGAGGAGAGACTCCTGCAGGGCCAGTTCCAGGGCACCTAATACAAAGCAGAAGCCTGGAACCGTCTAGCGCATGATCTCACCAGTGCCGCAGGTGTCCCTCGGACTGGTGAGCACATCAGACACCGCTACTCAGACCTGAAGAGACGCAAGGAGGACCGACTGAACCAGTGGATACAGGAGGCCTGTGGGATGGAAAATGGCCCACTACTGAGTAGTTAGCCATGGAATGAAGTATGTAAGAGTTGCTATTGTAGTCTATATTATGGATAGGTATGTCTCAATATCACTTCCTTTACTTCACAGATACAGGTGTCTGTGCTGCAAATCAGCAAGCCTATGCAGATAGGCTGCTAAGGCTGTGCCACCAGGCAGGTTAGTAATTATTATGCATGTATTGTTATATAAAATAAGTGAGAGAGCCTGAAAAAAAGTGTTGTAGCCCAATAATAAAGGTATAATAAGTCTTGAATAACTTCTCTGCATGTACTGTTACATAAAATACGTGAGAAAACCTGAAAAAGAGTGTTGTAACCCATTAATAAAGGTATAATAAGTCTTGAATAATTTCTCTGCATGTACTGGTATATAAAATAAGGGAGAGAGCCTGAAAAAGAATGTTGTAACCCATTAATAAAGGTATAAGAAGTCTTGAATAAGTCTTCTGCATGCACTGTTATATCAAATAAATGAGAGCGCCTCTAGAAAACTGTGTTATGTAATTAATAAAGGTATAATTCCTGGAGGGTGTCCGTGTCACTTTCTGTTGTACTCTTGCATTATAGAAATAGTACTGTTGTATTAAGCGCTGTCAACCCACACTTGGGTAGGCCCATATAAAGTGGATGGAGGGAGTGCCAGTAGCTGTTAAGCATATATACAGTCCTCAACTGTTGGTTCATGGCCGGCATGTACAGGTTAATCTGGCACATGAGTAGCTTGTTATTGTGTTCCCCAGAAATGTCAGTGTGCTGCTAGAAATGTACAGGGCTGTTAAAATATAACTTATAATGTCACCTGAACACATCTAGATATGTAGATATATAAATATAAATATAATATATAAATATGTAGCAGTAACATCTGCATCCTGGACAGTTTGTATGTCAGATACAGGTCAGGTATATAAAGAACTAGCAAAATCCATCCCCAGCACAGCCACCCTCTGGGCTGTAAAGGTGCAGTGGTGACTGCCCATGGGTGGGGATCTCAATTCCACTGTTGCCATCTGTGGGCTCATGGGCTTGTGGTTTCCAAACATCCTTCCCCGTCAATGTTGTTCATCCCCCACATGTCATATTCCACCCCTGTATGCATCTTGTTTGTCCTGTCTGTTTATCTCCCCAACCTACCTTCCCAAATATACCTACATCCCCTACCCCACATTCCACTCTCACCTGGAAAAAAAAGGGCAATCTGCTCCAAAAAAACTTACGCCCCATACATAGCTGCCCATTTTGCACACATGTCTGCTGGACATATAAAATGTAATTTAATTGGCAGTACAATATACTTTGTTGTCCTCACCCCTCTCTCAGGGGTCGAAGGTTTCGTATTTCCCTCCAAAGTGATTGCATATGCACAGCTGTTGTTGTAAAAGAAATGGGCAACTATGTTCTTTCCCTACACCCTTCCTGCACATCATGAGCTGTTTTCCCTACTGTCTTTCTTTCTTTGTGCCCCTTTTTCACCACTTTCTTATCTCCCCATTTTCTTTTCTTTCAAAGAAATGAGCGCGAGGGTTAGTGGGAGTAAGAACTTTTAAGCAGTAGTTAGCGGGTTTGTGCAAGTGTGCACTTGTGCGCAAACCCACTTACAACTGCTTAAAAGTGCCTTAGTCACCCTGCATGTGAGGGCCCTTGTTCTGTTCAGCAGCAAAATAAAACACCTCTGTTAGTCTCGAACCCCAGACCTTGGACACACTAGACTGCATAAAGTACCACTAAGCCACAGTAGATATACAGCAGGTTGTTGCTGAAATAGATATATCATGCATCAAAATGAGTGAATGTAAAGGAAAAATAGGAATGCCATAACACAAAACCTGTTCTGTGGAACTTTACCAGCAGTTGTTGTGGAATTGAATTACATTAATGTGATAAGAGAACCAGCCATTCTAGCAGGAAATAATGTTACAGCAGCACTTTACAACCCCCACACAGTATCATAGAAGGACAAACAGTGGCATATCTGATTAGGGCAGAGGACATACATCCCAACTGTGACTACATTTCAGGGATGTCGCTGATTTTGAAGCATATGTTAGCTGTGTCCCTCTGAATCCCCTGAAAAGTACTGACATTAGACAGAAAGGTGGGGTATTAAACCTAATGAATAATGACGATATGTAGGAGTTAGACACCGCTTGTACTTCAGAAAAGGTGTAGTAATCCATATGCACTGGTTCTCTCGAAGTCTCCACATACTGTCTCTAATATTTTGAAGGTGTACCTCACTTATACCTACCTTTACCTCACTCCGTTCAAATATGTACCTGAGAGTTTCAGAGGCATGGCTGAGGCAGAAACACACAGGCATATCAGCTTTTCTGTTGTTACACACTGTGCAAATAGCTTTGGAAGGAATTCCACAAGCATACCCTTATGTAGGAGTACAACATTGAAATACCAAAGGATGTAGCCATGTACTGGTAACAAACGACTGTAACAATGCCATTGTACCTGTGCTGAAAGACCTGTGCGTTGCACAGACAGAGAATAACAGCCTAATGTCTGGCTACCATCTGGATAGGTCCACAGTTGGGAGCTATGCAGACAGACTACTTGCCTTGCTAAACTAACAGGTACACAGCAACCCTTTAAGTCCAGCAAGATAACATTCACACAATAATACATAATGCTCTCTGTATGTCTGCATCCCCACCCAAATGTACAATATACCTGTGTGTTCAGAGTCTACCAAGGATGTAGGTAGGCATACTCAGTACTGGAATTGTCCAGTTTTCTTGAGCATCCTGTGCTAATGCCAACAATAAAAAGCACAAACTGTGCAGAAGTGAGTACATTAATATTCACAGTATAGCAGTTCACAAACAGTTCATGTGCCAAATGAATACATCTCAATAACTACTTTTGTATGGCATTTAATTGTATAAGTAGAAAAGAAACTACATACTCCCATGTATCTTGTGTTAGCATTTGTAGGGGTGAGTACAATTCTACACTGACAACTGTGTACTGGAAGTGGCAACTTTCAGGTCTGAGTACAACATTTAAGTCACTGGCTACACACCTAGCTTCAGACATAAGAACTATACCAACCTTCTGACTTAAACAACAGTGTCCACAGCAAACAGGCATGGGCCCCACTTTGGAAAGCTGAAAGGGCTACGCCTACCTGACTTAGCAATTTATAGCATTGGGTTGCTATGACAGTGAGTACTGCAATTACCATACAGCAGGCTGCATGCAATTACCAAATGGTGGCCACCAATTGGTGCAGAGGCCATCACACGCACATGTGCAGATACCTATAAAAGCAGGCTGTACTTGCAGCCCACACATGCAACCATTCCATTGCAGATATTGAGAGAGACAGAGACAGAGAGAGAGAGAGACACACACACACACACCCACATCAACAGAAAAAAAAAAGCCAAAGACACACGGAACATAATACTACCAACACATACAAAGGAAAGGTATGTAACAGATATGTATTTACTGGCATGTAGTAGATGTTTTTGAAGAGTACTCTACATACTTTGAAACATCCATATGTGGCAGCAGTACGTATCTATGCACAGATGCCCTGCATAACTACTGCCATGGACAAATCAGTGTGTAGCTGTGTGCAGTGGGACATAACTGTGACATATGTAGCTCAGCATTAAATGTCAAACATCTGATCCATGCTATCTGTGTTCTGTACAGTAGTGTGGACAATGGTTGTTTGGGGGAGTAGCGCATACAGCTATATAAACATGGATGTGACAGAGTAACACATGCATTATAGTCATATTAATGTGTAGCTTAGCATTGGCAACTGCTGTACCAGGCTAGTATGCTAATCTAGCATTTGCAGCTATATATACACCCTCTAATATTACTGTGTGCTCACATGTGACACCTGTTCATGTTGCAGCAAGGCCCAACAGGTCAACCGTGTGGTCCAGGGACTTACAACAGTATGGACCTTGTGTGTGTATGGCACACACATATGGAGAGATATATCTGTGTCAGATATATTAACATCTGTACATGTGCATAGAGCAAGGGACATACTGCAACTGTTTGTGAAGGGTAGACATATATATGCTGGTGAAGGTTGTTATGTGCATATTTGTATGTAGGTTGTAGTGTGTGGCAAACAAGACAGCATACAGTGCTGGTATATGACATGTGGTGGTTAAACGCTGTGGGTGTGATTTGTTAGGTTTCAGTGTTGCAGCCAGTGTGGCCTGCTAAAGCTACATGGGCTGAGAACACCTTCAATGCATTTCGCACAAGACTGTGCAATATTATTACATAACTGTATACCTCACATCCTTCGCATAATTGATATTCCCACCATAAAAGGTGGACTGCATATGTGCCTATATGTATATCTATATGTACACCAATGGATGTTTATATGCATGTGCATATATATATATATATATATATATATATATATATATATAGTATATATATATATATATATATATATATATATATATATATATATATATATATATATATATATATATAAAGAGAGAGAGAGTCATATTTACTGCGACAGATGCCTGGTGACAAAGCCATGGCCTCAAGCTCAATGTCGAAAATGCATTGGCATCCCTTTTGGTAAAAAACTCTACCCATGAACTACCACATAAGTGGTAGTCTACTTAACACCGAAAGTGTGATAAGAGACCATGGGACACAGGTGGACAGTAGTCTCCCCTTTGATAATCACAGTGCTACACTAGTCATGTAATCTGTCTACGTGGCACACCTCATCACAAATGGTGTGTCATCCAGGGGAAAAAGAGGTCAGTGTTCCCCTCTACTCATCACTCATAAAACCCATTATAGAGTACAATGCCTCTTTGGTATGTACCTCACAAGACATCTACAGCAACTGGAAAGGCCACAGACATACCTCACAAAGAGTATTACCAGCCTCAAACAGATGCCCTATGCAGACCGTCTCACAAAACCACAGCTAGACTGTGTCGCATATTGCCTACACAGAGGTGACCTCTGCCTAACATACAAAGTTATGTCAAACCCAGAGCTGTTGGACATGCTTCACGTAAACAGATCCCAATCCTTATGAGCTACACGCTCTAGGGACCTAAACCTTGTCACCTCAATAAACAGAACATGCTGGAGGGATAGATTTCTATCTCAGAGACATCCCATACTCTGGAACAAACTACCTATCAATAGCAAACAAAGCTCCTCATTAGCACTCGTCATGAATAATCTTGATGATTGGATGGGAGATAGGAAATACACCCCGGGAATCACCTCTGTGGCTCTGCTTGACAAGGGCACATGAAATTAAATTTCTTGGGGGTCAAAGGCCAGGGTACTGTCTGGCTAGGCTTCTATAGGCCCTAGGGCCAATAGCCTATTACCTACCTATGAACCGATACACACCCACATGTACTTGTTGCAATAATTGCTATGTGAGGTTGACTGAGTGTGATGGTGAATGTGTTGGTGAATGTGTCAAAGTTGTGTATATGTAGGATAGCTTAGTGGGAAACTGTTTCTGTCATGGTATTTTGTGTCCTAGCTCTGATCCCAGCAAAAGATGTGTATGCTATTGCTAGGCAGAAAAAGCAGTATGGCATATGGTCTGACGTAGTCCTTTGGTATTAACTGGGGTGTACCATTGGAGGCTAAAGCAGTACATGTATGCTTATTGATTGGTACTGCTGGTGAATCCAAATCCTGTATGAACTGTAGTACTACCTGAAACTGTAGGCCTAAACAGCACAGTATGGTGTATGTCCACATTGCTTGGAACCACTGTTTTGTGTGTTCCCTGTAGTCCTCACAGATTACATACCTCAGGCATAAGGTTTTGTAAGTACTGACGCACAGTACTGTATGGTGCACACGTAAAGCTCATCTGGGTTGCCATACCTTTGTGTCTTGTATGTATGTCTGATGTGTGTGTGGGTATGCCTGTAACATGCCCTCAGTCATATGTGTGTTACAGGATATAAGTGAGTATCTAGCAACATGTATAGTCTAGTACAGCAGTATGCCACCTATATTCACGAATGTGCACATATTTTAGGCAGGGGGTTGCCATCAACAACTAGTGTGGTATACTGGTAGTACTGTAACTGGACTTTACAATCATTGCAATGGATGACATATTTCTTTATGCATTAGCTTGATATATACCTCCTGTGGCTAGGTGGTGCATTGTGTCGCATACAGTGTGCCATGTACTGTTGTATAGTCTTACATAGTGGTTTCTCTTTGTTGCTGTGCAGAACATGGTTTAATATATACAGCGTGCCAGGCACTGTCAGGTAGTTGTGGGTTGAGCACTGATATGTGGTATTGAAAGTGTGTATCCTCTGACAGCCAATAGGTTGCTATATATGGCAGTTCAGTGATATCTGTACTGTAGAATGTTAAGTGTGCCCCATAACTTGCTCATACATATTGTTTCATTGTCTTCCAGGGTTCATGGCCCACCATCGGAACCCAAGCAATAGTCCTGCTGAGGATGACGTCATAACAACCAGTCTAGTTCAGCACTACAGACTGTTTTTCTCAAGAACCAGCCAGGACCAGCATGAGCGGACTGCACTGTGGTAAGATGTTGTCCATAGGGTAAATGACATAGGCATGCATAACCGGACATATGAGCAGGTATGCCATCACTGCAGTGATTTACTGTGGCATGTCCGTCAGCATGCGTCTGATGTCCGTAGAAAACAGCTTGCCACAGGTGGTGGGGTTACCATCCATTCCCCCCTCAACAGAGTTGAGGAGCTGCTTCTGAGCCTGGTGGCTCCTGGCCAACAACAACAACAACAGCAGACATGTATCATCATGGAGGCCGGAGCCACCCAGCAAGTTCACACGGAGCATGCAGGTAACATGGCATATCTGTAGACTACTGTTACCTCTATTGGTAGATCATGCATATGTGAGATGTGTACTGTGTAGTTAGAAGATGTGGAGCCTGGTGTTGTGCAATACTGATAATTTGGAACACAATCTGTAGGCCTGTGACTGTCAACTGTTGTACTACTGTAAGATTGCAAACCCACAGTAGCAATGCCACAGTTGTTGCCACTGACAAACTGTCTCATATCCTTGTAGGTCCCTCTGGTGTGACAGCAAGGCAGCAGACCCATGCTGGTGAGTGTGTTCTACATTTAATATTGCAAATAAAATGTGCATGTCATAGGTGAGGTGTAGGCCATGTACACATGTAACACACCTACGCATAATGCATGCTGTGCATGTTTGCTGTGAGACTATGCACATCTCAGTAACGTGAGTAGCTGCCTCAAACACATGCAATACACAGAGCACCCAAATAATTGTGGCTACACTGTAGTGGACATTGGATAGGCAGAGTCGATACACATGCACACAACATACACAACCTTGTCATATGCAGTACATGTTAATATGTTACACATGCTGTATTCAGACACCCGCTATAAGGTCACACTCCAGTATCCCAAATGTCATCCACACAGCATACATAATATACCTGAGGGGTAGAGGCCTATCATGGGGTGGTGCGACACTCTTCAACACACAACACATTCATGTTAGGCAATGCTCCCTATTGGGCACCTTACAAACCCATGTAACAACTGGCCGTGAAATGGTGAATGTAGCCATGGTACTACAGTTCAGGTACAGCATGATAGGTGCTGGTCTGGCACACATTAATAGCCTTGAGTGACCACATGATGCTGCATGATGATGGCTCATGGTACTACACCCCATCCAGTTACAGTAACCACAGTACTACACACAGCATTCATTGCTATACACCTCAATGTTGTGTGTGTGCAAACATATGCACCTATACACCATATGCATAGTAATCCCCATTTGCACAAAGTGACACATATATGTCTTGTAATGCTATTGAGTGTATAAGTCACATGACACACATTGGATATGTGTGATGTTTAATGTTACAGTTGTGTTGTAGCATGCCATGTCATGGCTGGCACTGGCATGTCCACAATATGTTCTACATTCACCACAACTACTGTACAATGGCTATGTTGAGCAATGGTATTCCATCAGGTATACATGCACCACTGATCCTGTGTGTATACATAGCATGCATGAGCTAAAGCTGTGTCCACAATTATCTGCTAAAGACACAGACACTCTAATCAGAAATGGATGTCTGTGTGACACACAGATACACATCCTGCCATGGTATGTATACCTGTGAGTGATGGTGCACAGGACATTAAAGAGCTTTTAATATTGCATTCTAGGGTGAGGCCAATCACTGAACAACAACACACATGCATCAAAGCCATGTATACTATTATTAGCAAGGACTGTCTACACTCGCACTGCATGCTGTTGAGCAACACATACCCTGCATGCTGACACGTGTGATATGACTGTTTGGCTTGTGATACTGTACCCCACCATCAACTGCTATTGAGTATGTTCTGGATTGCTGGTGGTGGTGTGTGTGTGTGTGTGTGTGTGTGTGTGTGTGTGTGTGTGTGTGTGTGTGTGTGTGTGTGTGTGTCTACTTTAGTGAGGAGTGTATTGGTGTGCATGTGTGCATGTGTTCATGTGTTCATGTGTGCATGTGTTCATGTATTAATGTGTTCATGTGTGCATGTGTTGTGACATCATGTACAGGTCGTAAAGTGTGTTTCCTGTCTTCCTCTCACAGGTGCTGAGGTTGGGCTGGTTCAGTGCAGCAGGAAACCTGATGTCACTGACACAAATAGTGATAATGAGGATAGGTGTGTTGAGGCACAGGCATGTTTGCCAGGGTCTGTCGTTTCGACAGTACACAAGTGTCCACCCCATCCATGCACACAGTCATACTGCTTATACATCCATCATCACCAATGCCCTTAGCTGAGGGACAGTGTACAGTCGGCAATGGCCAGGAAAGTGTGGTATCTATTGCACATGCATCCCGACACAGTAGCCACAGTCAGATGTCTGGAACTGTACCACATAGGCAGATGTCCAGGGGTTCTCATCGGAGCACTGCTGGTCATCATGCCCCTGGCAGATGTGCCACAGGTCTTACAACCTCATGCATGTTCCAGGCTATCATGGAGGCACAGGCACGTATGGAATGGTACACCAGACAGGGACTAAGGGCACAGAGGGCACATAACACCTCTTTAAATTACAGTATCCGTGACCTAGCAGGTGCCATCTGTAATTACACTGAGGTCATTGATAGACGTTGGGGTGAGTCATTAGATGTCCTCTGCAATGTTATGTCCATGTGTCAGGACAGTGTGGGGCGGCTGAAATGTAGACGTGGATGTATGCCAGCAACATCAGCAGCTGGCAGTCGCCACGGACATCCCTCAGGTCACAGCCGCTCCCGTAGTGCCAGTACCAGCCCTAGCAATGTTGGGGGTGGGCTGTCCATAGACTGTCCTAGAAGACTACATGCACGTGGCTCTGGCTAGTCCCAGCAGGGACCTGGGTCCAGTGTACAAATGTCTACCTCTGAGGATAGTACCCAGTCTGGCTTAGTACCTGATACTGTCAGTAGCACCCCTGCCAGGCACAGGTACCATATCCATGGCCAGAAATGGTGATCTGTAAAGCCTGGCAGGTACAGTCTGTGGCTGCCCCACAAATCCCCCTATATGGCAGCCACATGGTGGAATTGTGTGCATGCAGACACACACACACATAAACCGGACACCTAGGGCTAACACATACCCGCACACATTACATCAACATTGGCCCATACCAATGCTCTTGGCCCTCACACACACACACACACACACACACACACACACACACACACACACACACACACACACACACACACACACACACATGTCGATTGTATGGCTCAATGTAGTCCTCTGGCAAACCAACAACACACTCTGTGCATATGATGAAACCTGTGCCACCCCTTGTCATCTGTAACATTGATGCAGGAACAGGCTAACATGGTGCTGATGCACAGGGTGACTTTATAGCAGTATAGCAATGTTATCATGTTGTCAGCAGTAAACTGTAATGATATCCTTGAAGGTGTAGCTGAGCAGGCATGATGCATTAAAGCTATAATTGTCAATGTAGTATTGTTTACACCAGTGTTAATTCCAATAGTGCATTGTTCGCCCACGTGCCACTTGGCTGATGTGTGTAGTATTGGCAGCATGTGTTAGAGAGTGGACAATATGTGTGGGATGTGTGCAGCACAGATTTGCAGGTGTACATTGGTGAACATGGTGGAGGTGCACTGTCTGCATGTACATGCATAGTGGACACATGGGCAGGGTGACATGCTCTGTATTACACAGTGTTAACACTCCATAGTTTCTATTGGTGGCCAGTATGCATTGTACTACACACATTTTGGAACCTGGGTACACGTGTATATGACATGGTTTGACACTGTGCTGTGGGGATACTGTTACTATCTGTCATTGGTTTTCATTCTGGTAGTATACATCACCTCAACAGCCTGACCATAAACATTCGTTAGATGATGTCTAAGACAACTGACAAACAGATGTAGGACACACAGTAACATTTGGATCCTTCGGGTACTATACTATGCCAGTAACCAGTGTTATTCACCTGCACCCATTCCTGGGACCCCCCTGTTTAGTATATAGCTCTCTTAGGTACAAGCATACACAGTAGGGATATGTCCGTCCACGTTTGGAAATGCATACTGTGGGCTATAATGCATTCTCCAGATGACACACACATCCTCCACAAGGGTATCATACAGATAGATACCCATTATCAAACCCATGCTGTAAAGCTATAAGCCAGCTAAAGCACAGTCATCCACCTTCACAAAACATAGTATCCCCACAGTACCACATGGGTATTAGCCCCCAACATGTTGAGCATGTACCAATGTATATATACAGCCAAGTGTTACGTCATCTCTCCTTTGATAATCACATTTCTAAAGGTATTTGGAAATCCCTCGGTGGATCACATAAGCAATAAGGGGTCCGCATGCATATCCACAAAGGTTGTTGTACACCTATAATAAATAGCCATCATTGACAGACTTTGCTGCGTTTGAACACGTTTCAAATATACCTCAGGCATAAACTCTCACTCACACTATTCAATAGAAACCATAATGAGTGTGTGTGACACGGATGACCTAGGCCAGGGATCACTGCAGTGGCTGGGCTTGTCACAAGCATACAGATGTGACCTCAGGTCTGTAAAGCAGCAGCACACCCTGGCAAAGATAACAGATGTGTTAATGGAGAAAGCAGGGCCCCCCCCTTATGAAATAATTGAGGTCACGTGTATGTATATGTAATTGCCACACAGCTACCTGACATGTAATGCACATACTCTTGTCATTGTGATATGTCATAAGGTAGTAAAAGCAAAACCCACGACACATTGACCAACAGTGTCACACACGTGAAGCACACACACACACACACACACACACACACACACACACACATACACACACACACACACACACAGACAGTCACCAAGTGCAAGATTCCAACCCCTACCTAACTACATTGTGGTACTACAGCAGTACGCATTTACATTACGGGCTATACACATTACTGGAAGTTCTTCTTTCCACAGGTATATTTGTAGGGTGGTGACATCATCTGACCTGACAAAGGTGAGAATACCACTTTGAATGTGTTGTTGTAGTCTCAAAAAAGGTTGCTCCTTTCCAAGGGGAGACACACACACAGACTCTCATACAGTTCTAGGATTCAAACCCCTACCTAACTACATTATGGTACTACAGCAGTACACATTTACATGACGTGCTATACACATTACTGGGAGTTCTTCTTTCTACAGGTATATTTGTAGGATGGTGACATCATCCGACCTGACAAAGGTGAGAATATCACTTTGAATGTGTTGTTGTAGTCTCCACAAAGGTTGCTCCTTTCCAAGGGGAGACACACATACACACACACAAACACACACACACAGACTCTCATACAGTTATCAGTTGCAGGATTCAAACCCCTACCTAACTATGTTATGATACTGCAGCGGTACGCATTTACACAACGCGCTATACACATGATTGGCTGTTCTTTTTTCCACAGGAATATTTGTAGGATGGTGACATCATTAGACTACACAAAGTGTGTACATTAGGTGACATTAGGTGGGCTACATAGATGGTATTTCTAAACACTTTGGCAATGTGATCATCAAAGGAGAGTGTACTATCTACCTGGGTCCACAGGTCCATAATTACATTCTCTGTAGATACTGGATTACCACCTATGTGGTAATTTCTCTGCACTTTGTTTTATCCAAAGGGATGTCTATGTATTGTTTGGCATTCTGCTTGAGGGCATTGTTTGACACCAGGTATCTGTCTCTGTAAGACCCTTCTGGAGGATGTGTGTGTCAGCCGTAGAGTTGATTATGGACCACAGTTGGCAGTCATCTGCAAACTCATTCAGCCATACACCTCCCATGCTTGCCTGTACCTTTGAGCAGTATCTACTGAACAGGTCGGGTCCCAGGACCAGGACCTGTGAGATGCCATTTGTGAGTGGCTTAAAGTCGGACATGGCACACACAACTCTGAACATGTGTGTTCGATCTGTGAGACAGTTGGCCACCCATCCTGTGACATAGGTGTTAATGTTCAGGCTGGTAAGCTTGTCCATGATGCCAGAGTGGGGAATGGTGTCAAAGGCCTTAGTGAGGTCCAGGTGGGCTGTGTGGTCTGCGTTCACTTCCATCTATGTCCTTGGTAACTGTTTCAAGGGCGTGAACTAGGTTTAGGGGGCAGGATCTGCCTTTAACTAAGCCAAGTTGGGTAGAGTCCAGTGTCTGTTGTTTCCCAATGTGTCTGTTTATGGGTTCCATGATAATCTGCTCCATAGCTTTGCAGACCAAACTGTGTAGGCCTATAGGGCAATAGTTTCCAGGTTCTGTTGTGGCAACACCTTTGTGGAGCTGGATGGCTGTTGCTGCATGCCATTCTTTGGGTACATAGCCTGTGGTACGGTTGAGACTGGACAGTGAATGTAGGTGAGGGTGTAGTTCCTTTTGGGGCTGGTGTAAGACGCAGCCTGGCACACCATCCAGATCCATTGATGCTGTGTTCGTAGCTTTGGAGAGTGCGGTTTCTACCTGCATGTCCATGATGTCTGGGGCTGTGCATTCTTCTGGGATGGACACAGGCCCTTTTGGGGGTGATGGGGGGGTTGCACTGCACTTGTCCACCAGGATGTGGCCAATGTCAATTGGTCCAGTGTATGTTTTGCCACTTTGCAGTGGCTGACAGCATATTTATGAGTTGCCACCTACATATTTGGTATAGCTAATGAAGGATTTGTGGTGGTGATTCTTACATTCCTTGGCATTTTGTCTTTAGAAACAGGCCTTGCATTATTTTATGAGCAATCATTGTGTCTTCCTAATACTGATCAGTGATGCCTTTCCTTTTGTGAGGTTTACCCTATCATGTGTTAGTTTCCTCCTTCTGTTGTATAGCTTATTTATGGGCAACAGCCACTGGCTTGGTGTCGTCCTTTTGGATGTGTGCGTCTTGGTTTTATTTCTGATGTCTCGATCCATGCATCCCTATAGATGCTCATAGAATGCACTTGTAAATGATGCTGCAGATTGTATAGTAATTATCCTATAGTAAGAGGGCTTTGGAACTTTACACTTCAGTCCTGAGAAATATGCATTTTGCTTTTGCAATGTCTTCACAGTGGTTTACTTGACTGTGGGTGGGGGGGGGGGTGTGGATGACCACTGTGATTACTTTATGATCTGTATTACCAGCAAGGGGTTTATCTCTGTTGCGGAACACTGGTACCCCATGTTGGTGATGCTCCAGTCCAGTACATTGTTACCTCTAATAGCCATGGTGGCCAGCTGTTCCAGGGCATTTGAGTCTTTACACTCTAGGAAGCATTGGGCAGTGGACATTGTACACCAGTAATTATCTCGGTCAATGTTTGGGTAGTTGTAATCTCCACTATTCTCAGGAATACTGAGTGAGGTTCCTGAGACATGGTAGGTGATCTGTAGCAGCCTACAATGTGATAAGCAGCTTTGCCCAATGTGACTTTCCCTTGCATGGTCTCCAAGGCCTCATGCTGTGCCACTGACCTGGAGGTGTGTGTATCCATAAGGTAAATGGATACAGCCCTTCCTTCTGTATTTCACTCTGGGTTTTGGGTCCGAGGATCAGATGGATTGTGAGTGTTTTACACAGGGCATGTCCAACAGCTCTGTGTTTGACATAGCTTTGTACGTTATGCAGAGATCACCTCTGAGTAGGCAATATGCAAGACAGTACAGCTGGAGCATTTACAGATAGTCTGTGTATGGCATGCTCCTTGTGAGGTACTTCTGCAGGCTTTCCAGTTGTTGTAGATGTCTTGTGAGGTACATAGCAGAAGGGGCATTGATGGTCACCCTCTTACACACATCTGTGCACATCCATCTTTGCCTTATTATACTGTGTTCCCCCTACACATATATATATATATATATATATATATATATATATATATATATATATATATATATATATATATAGGTACATAGGTAGGTAATAGGCTATCTGCCTGAAGACATATATTAGTATGGCCAGAGTGTGCAGCTGTCTCCACCCATGGTGTTAGTTCCCTAGGCCTCTGTGTAGCAGAGCTGATGAAGTGCTGCCTGGTGTAACATTTCAGTTTCACATACACTCATCAAGGCTCCTCTGGAAGAGTGTCAGTGAGGGACTCGGCCTACTGTTGGTTGGGAGCCTGTTCCAAAGCAAGGGATGTTTGTGAGGTAGTACTGTATCCCCCCAACATGTTCTGTTTAATGTTGTGATGATGATATCCCTAGACCATGTGGTACAGTGAGCTTGGGTTTACTACAGATAGCGCATGTACATCAGTTCTGCATTGGACATGGACCTGTCTGTTAGGCAGAGATCTCATGAGTAGACAGTATGCAACAGAGTACAGATTGAGATAAATTCAGTCATGTTGCATGGGGCAACTGTTTGAGTCCAGTAATCCTCTTGTTGAGGTACTTCAGTGCTCTTTCCAGCTGCTGAAGGTGTCTAGTCAGATGCATTGCAACTCTGATGTGGTACTCTCATACAGGTCTGATGACTGATGGGCACAGGGAACCTCCTTTGACCTACATGCAAAGACTTTGACGGTTTGTGGGAACACATAGCATGTTTTTCTAACCACTTTGTGAATGTGTTTCTGGAAGTGGAGATGACCATCCACATGTGTCCATATCAACTCCATATTTATGGTGTTGGCACCTATGTGGTATTTGTATACTGTAGCTCGGGGCCATAATCCTGTCACCACATCTGTCTGACTGTGAACCTTTATAAGGATGTCTCTGTTGTCCCAAACATCAGGTATGACAACATTTGCGCAGTCAGCCACAACCTTTGCCAAACATAGCCCTCATGTGTTTGACTGTATATCTGAAGAGCATACACCAGACAGTTGGGGTCTCATGACTAAGCCATGGGGGACAGCAGTTGTTACCAGCTTGAACAGGTAACCACATTTCTTACCTTGTGGGATCTATCTGTGCCCCATTTGGCAATCCATCAGATGACATACATATTTATGCACGGGTTGTTGATATTCTGGATATGACATGTGTCTGGGATGTTTGCAATGGGCTTTACAAGGTCTATGTGGGACATGTGTAGCTCATTTCCTTGCTGTATGTCCTGGGTGACTGCTTTGAAAACAGTGTAGCAGGTTTGGGAACTATGATCTTCCCCTGAACAAACCAATATGGCTAGGGTTGGGTGTTTGTAGGCTCCCAATACCTCTGTTTATGAGGTCCATCATGATGGACACCATGGCTTTGCAGATAACGCTTAATAGGCTTATAAGACAATAGTTCCCATGGTCTGTTGTGCACGAACACTTGTGGAGTGTGCCAAACGTTGCTGTAACCCATTCAACAGTTTCATATCCTGTACAGAGGGTGAGGCTCAACAGACTGTTCAGGTGCAGGGTCTGTTTGTTCTGGAGTTCACTTATGACACAGCTAGGGAAACAATGTAATCCAATAGACGCCATGTTTTCAGGTTTGGAAGGAGATGTTTACCCATTCTATATGTGATATCTGTGCTTTCATAATCTCCAGGTATGATGATGGGGCCTTTTGTCAGTGAGAGGGGGGTATGTATGTATGAGCCTGTCTGACAGGATGTTGGCAATGTCAGTTATTTACAGTTTGCACTGACTCAGGACATATATGAGTGTACCTTGCTATTTATGACATAGCGGAAGGAAGCATCATGGTTCTCTATGGACTCCTTCACAGATTATTTTGCCAGAACATGGATTGGATAATGTTTGGGGTGCACATTGTTTATTGATGATACTGATTGCAGGTTTATTGATCTTCTTTGCTTTTTGACTATCTGTGAACAACTTAAGTACTTGTGGTACATAGTTTGATTATGACAGGGTTCCAATATATTACATGTGTCTGTTTTCATATAACTGTGTGCACAAGGCAGGATTGGTGAATAGTGACAGGTTCCTGGGGTAAAACATGCAACTGTCAGATATGTGTGGCCCACTGCTGTACTCAGACATGGCCAAAGTGTGTGCAGTATGTTGTTGCCTGACATTTGCTTCATTTATTTATTCATTTATTTAAGTGTGTGAGCATGCCCAGTATGACCTTTCAGTATGTTGCTGACTGAAATCCACTACATTTGTTGAAGTGTGTGAGCATGCCCGGTATAGACATTTATACTATATGTGTGTGGAAAATCAAGTTGTATTTTTACTGCAGGGCTCACCTTTGTGTCATAAATCAACAGGGATCATGCTGTGCCTGCAGGGCTTCCATGAGACACTTTGCATAGACTTATCAACATTTCTACATACAGGGGGGACAGCTATTCTTTGTACATTTCTACCTGGGGGCACACCTGATTGTTACTGTGGGTGTACATAGGATGAGGGTTCACCTGACACTTATACACATTTGCTAGGCCTGCACTGCTATGTAAGGTACACCATTTCAGTCTGTACTGTTGCCTATTGTACTGGCTTGAGGCATACTACTGTACTACAGATCTTAGCGTCCAATGTCACGTATATTAGATTGCGACTTCATAGCTTACCCAACCCACATCACACCACCTGGCCTGCTGTTCTCTGTCTGCATAGGCCTGTGGGGGAGGTTACCCATATGCCTCTTTAGGGGAATGATTCAGCATTTCTTTGTGTTTGCATTAGTGTACAATTCTCCTGCTGTGTCTGTGCCAGTGAAATGCTGTCATGGCTTAGTGGTTCAGTACTGTGACTATAGTGCTTAGTATCCTGGGTTCGAGCCCTGTCACTGCTTTTTATTTTCATGCTGGGCAGACCAGACTGCTTAAGGAACAGTAAAGCAAATATGAGCATGTTTACCTGACTTTGCTCAATTTTGACCGACTTTGCCCAACACTGCTCAACGTTGCGCTAGATAGCGCGGGCAATTTTGTTTACATATACTAAATAGTGGTAAAGGCTGCTTAGCACTGCTTTATATTGCTTAAAACATGGCAATCATGCCTCAGGTGGTGCTGCAGGGCTGTCTATGTTGGATGCGCATAGTACACTCCCTATACATGTTTGAAAACAGGTAGTGTCAAGTTAGGCATCCCTTTTACTTTATGTGCGAGTCAGAGAGTGGTATAATTTCCAGGGTTCCTACTGAGCCAGTGTATGTGCTATGCATTGCCTCTTTGCCAAGGCCAAGGCATACTGGGCACACCTCCTTCTGCCTACTGGGGCAGGCTCAGGTTGCTCTGCCTGTGATGGCCTTGGCAATGGTGGGGGGCTGTTTGGCCCTGCCCCATGCTGTTCCTGCTGCAGCTGTTTTCACAGGATCATATTGTGTAGCATGGCACATACTATGACAATTTGGGTACATGTAGTTGGTGAGTACTGCAAGGCTCCAGCAGATGTGTCCAGGCACCGGAACCATGACTTGAGCATCCCAAACACACACTCGATTACATTTCTTGTTTGTGCGTGTGCCTCATTATGGAGTTCTTGTTCAGGTGTGTGCGCATTTCTGATGGGTGTCATCAGCCACAACTCCAGTGCGTATCCAGCATCCCCCACTAGGTGACCATCAGGGATGTCCCCATTGGCAAATCTCTGGTACAGCTGCGTCAGATGCCAGATATGGGAACTGTGGTAGCTTCCAGGGCAGCCAGCACACACATTCAGTATTATGCCCTGGGCATCGCACACAACCTGGCAGTTGGAGGGGAAGCCCTTGCGGTTGATGTAGGCCCTATCCCGCTCACCGGGTGGTGCTTTTATGTGTATGTGCATGCAGTCTATTGCACCCACTACCTCAGGGTATTCCGCTATTTGCTGGAAAAGACGCATATTGCTGGCCAATGCCTCATGGGAATTGGGGAAATATACATGATCACCGACATGTGCTGACATGGCATTCAGGAACTGGTGCAGTACCCTGGATGCTGATGCCTGTAAAATCTCCATCATATCACCAGTTGGTCTCTGGAAGGTACCTTTTGCTAGTATTATTAAGCCAACACATACCTTGGTTTACACTGGGATGTGTTCCCCTCTGTTGGTTCTGTGTGTGAGGCATGGCCTGCACAGCTCAACAATTTGCTGCAGGAGGTCTCTGTCCACTCTATAGCGCTCCACTATCTCCAGCTCATGTAACCCCTGGTAGATTACCCTGGGTCTGTACACTCTTCTCCGTCTCCTCACTGTGGGCTGCTCAGCAGCATTCACAATGGCACCACCCTCAGCATCTTGCACATGTTAGCTTATAATAGCAATGGCAGCCCCTAACATTTTTTTGTCTGAGATAAGCTTTTTAAGTTTTCACTCTTTGTATACTGCAGTGTTGCAGTGTTCTTGAGAAAAACATGGGGGAATGTTGTTTGCAGAGTTTTAAGTGCTGGGCTGGGCTAGTGTACTGCCTGTGTAATTGGCTGATTCTGATTTATTTCACCTGGCAGCTCTGCTAGTTCTCCTTGGTTAACTTCATACTACTTCTTTTCCTTCCTTTTCCCTTTCTGTTTCCACAAGGGGCAGCACTGTGCAAACAAGCGCAAACACATGCACACGCGCACACACAAGCTTACACGGGCTTACAGGCGCGCAAACGCGCGCACACGGTGTAGACACGTTTGCAAGAAGTTTCAGATATATCCACGGTGTACACCTTTGGTTTCTGGGTTTCGGCTAGGACAACAGTAGACATGCCTCTTCCAGTCCTGAGCAACTCAGAGCAAACACAAGCCACTCTGCTCCAATAAGCTTACAGTCTTTCATACATACCCCCTCATGATGTCACCTATCTTCTACTCTACTACTCCCATACTCCTACACTTACACTCTAGGGACATGGCTCACATGCCAGAGAAAATTGGGATTCACTATCCTTATCCTCATTTGCATAGGATTGCCTACTAATGGTTGGTTACATCTCTCAAACTGAGCTTCCCCCCTTGTCTTCAGCCTGCCATTCACCTGCATGGCAGAATAAGCTTTTTATTAAAAATGCCTATTTTTGGCTATTTTTTTATTATTTTCTGTTTTTTAAAGCACCACACGTTTGCGCTGTGCTATGCTTAAACATCGGAGATCGGGGAAAAAATAAAAATGAATTTTTATTAATTTTCAACCTATAAAACTGCCAATGGCCTTATATTTGGCCATTGGCATGCTTCCTCAACTGGATGCATCCTTTATTTGGAGCTGTCGTAGCTCCGTTTAGCTATTTGCAGAACGGTACTCGGTTACCAACGGAGTGCATTTCTGCAAATAACACTGCTCTTTCACAGACAGGTTAGTGGTTCCTGGATCATAAATTTACCTCATTTGCATACATTTCAGCAGCAAATAAGGTAATTTGCATACCATAACACTGTCCGTGCAAGAGTAGTTTTAGGAGCTCTCATGCACGCCCCTGCTGGCTATTGTTGAATCGCTCGGCAGACATATTGCCTGTCTGATGTCTTACCCTACTCTTAGACTCCGTGCAAGCCTTCGTGAATCCAGCCCATGGTAATCCTGAAAATGAACATATACAGAAGCAATTGTCATTTTACTATAAGCAAAAGTAATAGAAGCAGCTAGAACTCTGCTTTTTTAGTCCATAAACAATCGTAAGTACCCATGAACAAAGGTCTTTACTAAGTATTGCAACTCCAACTGAATTATCTAACTCATAGTTGTTAATAATCTATTAACCCAATTTATACACATCTTTTCATCAAAATAAGTTTCTTGTAATAAAATAAATATTCAGTTTAGTTTTCAATGAATTTCATATTTAATTCCAAAACTTTGAAAGGGTATGTGCACCATTAATACTAATACTTATTATTTTTAAAAAATCACTATTTAACCACGAATAAAAAGAAAAAAATGTACATTTATTGCGGTAGAGTTTGTGTGATCATAATAGAAAAATTCTTCACCACATCCTTGCTAACTTTAAAGAAGGAAAAGGGTGAATAAAATAAGGAAATAAAAATGATCCAACTAGTCCAAATGTCCAAAAAGGTCCTATCTATGGGTAACAGATGACTTGGATACTCAGGAAAGGGGAGGGAGGCAAGGAAACAGTCTTATAACACTCCAAGAACTAGAAATTCATGCTTGGTTTACACTGCAGATTCAAATGTTAAGGAAATTTATTTCCATATAACTCGCAGATTGGCTGTATATATGAAAAAGTTGATATAATCTTTTGTTCCCATAGTGTTGTATAAATTTCAGAAAATGTTTTCTTTTGCTTTATAATTTTAAAATAGACAGCATCCATTGATATCTTAGCACAATCTAACTGCAATACCTTCTTACATACCTCAGTAGGCAGAATCTTTTCTTTGTCTTTATTTTTGCAAAGTTTGACCATTATAAGTGTAAGTGTCTGTCTTTGTGGTGAGAATTACTGATTAGTTGATGCTCATGAAATCTGTCAAGTTCTGTCTTATTTTCCAGCAATATTAGGGCCAATGCCCAAAACAGCTGAAAAAAACATTGTCAGCTATTTTCTAGTCATTTTATTTTATCTCATTCCACAGGTACTCCCAAAACTTTCAGTTTTTCCCTTCTTCCTCTTCGTGATTTTGCAAATGCAGATACTTGATTGTTTTAATTCTTATAATAAAATCATAAGACCTTATACATGTCTTCCATAAGTTTCATTTCTTTCTGCTTGTATAATTTGTTGTTGTTGCATCAATAGCATTTTGCTCTGCAGTTGAGTTATATTACCTACAGCTAGCTCCAAAATGTCCACTTCATCAAAGATTAACTGAAGCTTCTGAGATATTGCAACTGACAGCTGAGTAAATATATCATTATCTGGAGAGATGCACATTGTTGTCTCATACATCACTTTAAATCGTTTACCTTACTTATCATATATCCATTAACTTTATTAGGAGAAATAATATTAATTTCACAAGCAGAAATCACTTCTGTCTATTGTTTTAGGTACAAGACCTAAAGATTCTGCCTTATCTTCTTTGCCTTCAGTATTGCTGTTTAGTTAAGTTTCAGCTTTGCTATTCACCTTGTCTCCTTCTATGGAGTTATTAAAACTGAATTTTTCATTGAAATTTTGCTGTTCTCTCCGATCTCATTCTGTAAGTAAAGATGATTGTTTCAGCGAGCAACTAACAGACAGCTCTGATTTACATTCTTCACTCATTTCGCAACAGTACTGGAGGAGTATTTTAATACTTCTAGCATCCATAAAGTTATGTGAAGTAAACTGAGTTTTTCTTAAGTTTTATTTCTCAAATCTGTTTTTTTTTTCAATTAATTTTTGACATTTCCCATGAATGTCAGCAGCTGCCATGTCATATGCCCTCTCTTGAGTAATGCATGTTACATCATACACATTGTCTGAACCTCATTAGTAAGTGTATTTTTCATGTCACAAATTAACAGATTTCCCTAGAGTCCCATAACTCTAAACCCTAATTACTAATTCTGTCAGCAATGCAGTTCTCTCAATTACTTCTTCTTTTTCAGGTGTAAAGGAGGAGGCAGTTCACTCCTTTCCAAGGCAGTATCCAAAAACACTGCCACTGAAGACTCCACTTTTAGTGGTGAATACTTTAGCACTGGGGCAGGCATCAGAGTCCACCCCAAGGGCTATCACTCAAACACAGTCACCAGTAAATGTTTTTTTTTTTTTTTTGCTGGACTGCTAGCTCATCCCATTTGGAATGTCAGCCCAAATTAGTTGAGCCAGTTCTCATCATTAATAATAAATGGAAAGGCAGCCCTGTTCCATGTCAATGAAAACAGATGGTATACCCCAGTAAAAAGGTATGTAGCACTTAAGTGATCAGCTAAGCACAACAGCCTACTTGATTATCGTGTTTACAAAATGAGTACTTTTCAAAAATTACATATGTAATTAAAACATAGTTTAAGATTTATTTAGTGTTAGTCTTATCATTATAACTAATCTGTCACCAGCTCTGTTTTATATATACTAATGCAGCATCTGTGGGTATAAATAATTGACATACATACCACCCTTTCCACGCACTATATGTGAAAAGAAATGCATATGCAAACAAATTGCAATATACAACCATCCATTCCTTGATTAACTACTTTGTGCTTTGCAAGGTTGCAGTATCCCAAAAACCAATCTGTGCAAGGTATTGAAACCTGCTCATGACAGGGCACTGGTATATCTTAGAAAACACATTGTCATTCACTCATCACACCTCTGGGCAATTTTAAAGAACGCCAGCTCACCTGCTGCATGTCTTTCGGAGGTGGTAGAAATATAGAATACCCAGAGTAAACCCATATAGATACTGGGAAGATTGATGATTTAAGATATGTACCTTTATTTTTTGTTATATTAAGATTTGCAAAGGGAAGTGATATCATTGTGATGTGGACTTTCAGGCATTTAAAAAGTGCGCTTTTTTGTTTGTTTTATATATAGCTTGATAAAGCCCTTTTTGGGTGAAAGCGCTTGCCTATTTTCTCAATAAATCGATTTACTCTTGGATTTTACCACAATCGTCCATCTTTTTGTCAGAATTTGTGGACTATTTGCTGCCGAGCTGATTTTCTGCTACAACTGGTTTACAGCCTTGTTTTACTCTCCTGTGGTTTATTTACTTGGATTATATTCAGTAAAGCAAATCATAAACAGTTTTATATTTCTGCATAAGTAAAATGCTCTGATTTGTGCATTTGAAGGTCAAAATATAAAATAAATAAATCTCAGCATAATTACCTGGCAGTAAAAGTATTTAGTAATTGAGAATATAATGTCCACAGAATGTATACTGAATTCTGATAAGTGAGTTTTAAACATTGATGCTTGCTTTATTTGAAATTATATCTATTTAATTGGGATAACTTGTTGTGAGGTCAGCTATTTATGATGAGCAGTAGCTATCTGGAATATGCTCTTTTCATTCCTTTGCTTGTCAGTTGACACTTCACAGTTTAAAACAACAGTATGAGACCTCTACTCAGTCAAAGCAGTGGAATTACACAGCAGCGAATGCACAAAGCCCAGTGGTTTCAGCTAAGCAAGCATTTGAAATTCCATTTGTTTTCAGCACAGTAACAGATGACTGAAAATTCATTTTTATTTATCCACACTGCAGTGCAGTATGTTTTATGATATCAACTTAATCCACTTCATGAAAGCGGAAAATTGTAGGGTTGGAGAAGCGTCTCTTGGTACTCAAGAATAAAATGGTCGTCTATTTGAAACAAAATGTTCTGTTTGCAAACCAAATGCAAATTAGAATAGGGACTCAGGAGAGCAGGGGATCTGTATTTCCCTCTCTCTCTTTTTGCCAGTACTGAGCTAGAAGGCAAATAGTCTACATTAAGCCATTAGGATTTTCTCCAGTTAGTTTGCTTATTAAGCTATAATGTCCAGCAGAGAAGAACAGACTATCCTGTACTAATCTAGCTAGGGGCATACTGAGATATGATGCAGTAGGTTGGGGTCACAAACCTATGCCAGTTCCAGTATAGATTACAAACTGTCTAAAATCAGAAAGTATTACTGTGCATAAGACGTTTACTTGATGAAAAAAAAGTAAAATACAAAGGTGTTTTTAATGAAAAATACAATGAACGTAACAGTTGCATCTGAGTCCAAATGATACACAACAGCTATATGACACATTAATATGTTTCATAGTATGCAGTGGGTTCAGTGACTTTTGAAAAAATCACACAGATCAAGTATAATATAGTATGAGTTGGTGTTATACAACCGAGAATGCATCTGTCTGGAATACTATGCAACATGGAGCCCAAGCTATATTAAATGAGATGTACTAAGACACTACTTGCTATTTACAGTGATTTGTCCCTGACCAACTAGTGGCAGAATTTGGGTGCAACTCATTTTATTAGACTCTCCTTACTGGTATTTCTAGTTTTATCTGCATGTTTTAAGACATACCCTCAGTTACTACCAAACTGTGGGTGTGTAACAGAGGTAACAGTACACACAAATAGAAGAAAGTATAAACCTGAGTTGGTCCTCCATTCAAGGCAAGGCAGAGAACAAGAGCAGTATAACATTATGATGATCCAATAATTTCTCTCTTTAAACTTTGTTGGTTCTGTCCAGTTAAATATCTGGAGGACATGTATGCTGCCCCTCCTCTATTCTTTACTAATGTAATAATTAACAAGTATAATATAATCCCAGAGTTCCAGGGATACATAGGTTCATAGGTGTGTACTAGGCTAATGGCCCTGGAGCCTTTACAAGCCTAGCCCATAGAAGTGCCCTGGCATCATGCTGCCCGACATTAGTTCCCAGTGCCTCTATCAAGTAGACCCACTGGAGTGAACCCTAGGGTGAACTTTCTATTACCCATCCACTCATCAAGATTTCTGTTGAAGAGGACAGCAAAGTGCTCTGCTTGACATGTATTGGAAGTCTATTCCAGAGCATGGGCAGTCTCTGGATGAGGAACCTGTCCCTCCAGCATGTTCTGTTGATTGTGGTAATGAGGTTGAGGTCTCTGGAGTGTGTGGTGCGGAGGGATTGGGATTTCTTTACATGTAGCATTTCTAACAAAGCTGGGTCAGACATGGCTTTATAAGTCAAGCAGAGATCGCCTCTACATAGGCAATATGAGAAAGAGAATAGCTGCAGTCTTTTGAGTCTGTCCATGTAGGGCATGTGTTTAATGCCTAGGATTCTCTTCATGAGGTACTTCTGTGGCCTCTCCAGCTGCTACAGGTGTCTAATGAGGTACATACCAAATGGGGCATTATACTCGATGATTGGTATAATGAGGGAAGATTAGAGAGAGACGATGACCTCTTTATTCCTGGATGCAAAATCCTTGGTAATGAGATGTGCCACTTAGAAGGGCTTTCTGACCACAGTGGCAATGTGGTGGTCGAAGGAGAGGTTGCTGTTAACCTTCATCCCTAGATCTCTTATAATGCCTTCAGTGTTCAGTGGGCTCCCATTGATGTGGTAATTAGTGGAAACTGAATTTTTACCAAAGGGGATGATGACGCATTTTTTGGCATTAAGCTTAAAGCCATGGTTTTGACACCAGTCATCGGTCTCAGTGAGGCCTTTCTGTAGGATGTCTGCATCACCTGGGGAGTTAATAGTGGCTCCCAGCTTGCAGTAGTCTGTGAACTTGGTCAGTTAGATTCTCTTTGTGTTGGCCTGGACTTCTGAGAAGTAGATGCTGAACAGGAGAGGACCCAGGACCGATCCCTGTGCGACTCCACTTGTGACTGGTCGGCAGTCTGACTTGGAGTCCGTTAATTTCACACTGTGTGTTCTATCAGTGAGCCAGTTTGTAACCCACCTAGTGATATAGGGGTCGATGCCTAGTTTGGTGCATTTATCAATAATTCCTAGTGAGGAATGGTATCAAAGGCCTTGGCCAGATCATGGTAGGCTGTATGCACTGCCTTACCTTCATCCACAGCCCTGATGACTGACTCAAAGAAGTCAACCAGGTTGAGCAGTCATGATCTCCCTTTCACAAAGCCAAATTGCATGGGATCTAGAGTTTGGAGATTTCCTATATCTTTGTTAATCAGGTTCATGATGATGTGCTCCACAGCTTTACATATCAGACTCATCAGGCTAATGGGGTGATAATTCCCAGGGTCTGTAGTCACTCCCCCTTTATGGAGAGGGATGACTGTAGCAGTGCACAATTCAGTAGTGACAAAGCCTGAGGTGAGGCTGTGACTGAATATGGTACACAGATGTGGTGCCAGTTCGCTTTGTAGTTCATGTAGAACACAGCTAGGGATGTTATCGGATCTCATGGAAGCTGTATTCTTGGCCTTGGACAATGCAGGTTTAACCTGTGCTGCAGTAATGCTGGGTGCCTGGCATTCTCCCAGTATTGTGATTGGTCCTTTGGGGGGGTGAGAGGGGTAAAGCTGGCACTGAATCTGTCAGCCAGTATGTTGGCAATATCTGTTATCTCAGTATAGGAGGTACCATTGTGCAGTATCTCAGAGCAAATCTGGGTAGTGCCGTGGAGGTTCTTGATATAGCTATAGAAGACTTTGTGATTGTTTTTAGTGTCTGCTGCAATTCTCCCTTCATAGCTGGCTTTGGATTTGATGAGGGATCTCAACTTTTTGTTGAGGATAATAAGGAAGTTTTTCCAGTCTTGGGACTTCACCTTTTTCTGCAACAGTTTCTTCCTTCTGTTGTAGAGTTTATTAATGGCAGGGGACCACCAGACTGGCTTCCTTTTTTGGAGGAGAGCATCTTGGTTCTGTTGGGTATGGCTAGTTCCATGATTTGTGTACATATTCATACAGTGCATTGGTGTATGATTCGGCAGTCATGCAGCAATTTTCCATTGCCGTGGGTGCCGTGAAGTTAGCCACCTCTGTTTCCAAAGTCAGCTTTGGAGAAGTTTTTCAAGGTGGTTACCTTTGTGAGGGGTGTGGGTGAGATGTGGATTTCCATGGTGATTAGTTTATGGTAGGATCTGACCAGGGAGGGATTGACTATTGGTGTAGAGCAACGGTCACCCATGTTAGTAATAACCAGGTCAAGGAAGTTGCTTCCTCTAGTGGGGGTCAGAATGAGTTAGTCCAGGGCATTGGAAGTGATAAATTCCAGGAAGCATTAGGCCAGTGTATTGGTGCTTGAGTAGTTTTCCCAGTTGATGGAGGGGTAGTTGAAGTCTCCTAGTAAGAGAGTGTTGAGCTGGACCTTGATAGATTCCAGGGTGCTTATGAACGTGGAGTGAGAGTCTAGGGTCATGGTGTGGACCTATAGCAGACTACAACCTGGATCGCCATCTTACCCAATGTTAGTTGTACCTGAAGTATCTCAGATGCGTTATGCTGGGCTACTAGTCTGGAGGTGTGTATACCCTTTATGAATATGGAGATACCACTACAGCTTCGGTCCATGTTTCAGGGCCAAAAGGTGTGGAATGAGCCCGGTAGCGCAGGGGTGCTTTCTGCCACTTTAAACCAGGTCTCTGTTATAGCACAGTCGATATCCTCCATTTTGAGGAGTGCTTTGAGCAAGTGCATCTTGAGATTTAGACTTCTATCACTGAGCAGCATGACCCTCAGATTGCATTTATTTACACTGTTACAGTGGTAGTTTGTTCTTTGGAACACTGCCTAAAAAAGGGCATGATAGGGGTGGCAAGACCCTTAGCCAGTACCTAGAAATCCATGGGTGACAGATGCAGGCCATCTCTGGCAAAGCAACGAGGTCTGTCAATCATGTCATCCCAAGCCGACAGATACTGGAACCCCTTAGAATGACACCAGCAACTTAGCCAAATGTTGAAGTCAATCATTTTTTGTTTGTACTGCGGTATCATTCTGGGTGATGGCAGGATACTGCTCAGGGCTAGTGTCATACCTACCTGGGCCACATAATCCAAGAGCTCCACCATGTCTCTTTTCATGTAGTCCAGGGAGGTGCATCTCAAGTTATTCACACCCACATGGACAATGACTGAGCCTGTATTATGTGTCAGATTCTGGCACCTGATAGACAACTGACTGTTACCATCTCCTTATTCTACCTAGTGAGTGGGGAATCTGTGTGCCTCACTATTGAGTCACCTATGATTAATGTATTGGGCAAGGTATTTAGCCTTAGGAGCTTAGGTTGAGTGGCACACTGTGGGGGTGAGCTATGTGTCCTGCAGTTTATGCTGTGTTGTGGTGGGCAAGTGCATTTCTGTCTTGGAGGTCTCTGCTGTCTGGGTAAATTTCTATTGAGAGCCTCCATGAAGGTGGGTGTGTGGTTTGTGTTTTTATGTGAGACCTGTGATAGTGGGTGTTCTGGAGGACTGTGTGTTCCATGTGGTGTGGTGCATGTGTTGACTTTCTCCTCTTGACCAGCTAGTCCGGTCTTGGCTGGAGAATGCATACCTTCCAGTCTGGTGTATAAGTGCATCTCTCACAAGTCTGAGTGTTGGGAGGTAAGAGGAGAGGGTTGTCTGTGTACATGAGGCAGTTGCTGCAGTGCCCAAGTGCACCAGGTTAATAGGAGAAAGCACAGGGAACTGCCCTTTAATCATGCCATTAGGGGTGGTTATAACTACTAAGTACTCGAGCTATTTATGTGAAGAACGACTGGTGCTGATGGCACTTTGGTGTGCTACAATAATTGGTACATGACACATTCAGCACGTACTTGAAACATTCTGTGATTTAAACTGTACTGTGTGCCAAACAGTAGTCAAGTAATTCTTCTACAGAACTGATGAAAATCAGTTACAACACTTCAAAGAGAGTATAAGTAATGCTGATGCATACAGCCAATGGAAGGACTGCAAAGCTGCAGGCCATATTGTTGTCTCATCAATACATTTTTCATAGTGAGCAGGACTAAGCAAGTGATTTAATTTACTTGACCACCCCGATTGCTTAAGAAAAGAACATTTTTTTTTTCCCTCCGAGAGGCTGACTTCCAACAAATAAATAAATATACAGTCCTCTTTGTTGTGTATCAGGGGTTCAAGTGCCACTGATCAGAACTGCACTTATGTGTTATATTTATATTCATCGAAAGTGCACTCAAACGTGGAATATGTAAGTAAGAATCGGATCTGTGTTACTGAAGACTAACTTTAACATTGAGGCTATGGAAAAAGGTTAGCTAATGGATACTCTTTGCATAGACCTAAAGCATGCATTGAATCTATTGACCACACCCTTCTAATTAAAACACTAGCCAGCTTTGGTACAGGTGATAGCCCACTATGTTATTGCAAGTCATTCGTAATTAATAGAACTTTGACCATTACACAATGTCCTAACATATCCAATAATTGAACCTTTTCACCAGGAGTACCTCAATACTCCATCTTGAGTCCAATATTCCTTTTCATATTCATCACCAACCTACCTTTTGATAAACCAACCCTTAACTGTACATTTTACGCACTTGACATCACCATATGCAAGCAGTAATGCCCAACAAGTTGGGGGTTATTGGATAAATAATGGACTGCACATGGGTGTTGTAAGATTCAACTAAACATGTGGCTTCACCCTGGAAGGTCTATAATTTCCCCAATAATGCCAACCCTGGAGGGTGGTATTGTGCTTAAAAATGGGCTGTTAAATGGCTTTGCATTTGTTTTACTATATATTTTTTTATTTATTTTTGACGTAAAATAGTTCCTTTGCATAAAGTTTCATAGTTGCTGTAGATTATGTAATTGCATTGTGTAATTGCTATTGGAGTATGAATTTTACATCCAAAATATACATTATATAAGTATTTAATGTCTACACACACACACACACACACACACACACACACACACACACACACACACACACACACACACACACACAGAAAACGGGAGTTTCTCACACATAAGGAGAAATTCTTACACACCCACACAAAGGCACATGCAGAGGTAGAGAGTCATGCATATATACACAGAAATGCATACACACACACACACACACACAAACCCTTTCTTTGCATCTTTATCAACAAATAGAACAAAAATATATACAGTGTAAAGGAACGCATCCCATCATACGTCTTAATTTGTCCCTAATTTTTGCCTCATATGTCTGCTCTGTCCCTTAAAACAAGCTCTCTCTCTCATAGTACTATTAACAGAATAATTCTGAACAAATCCAAAAATAAAGGGAAACAAAACTAAAACCAAGGACAGATTTCAACTATTGCTTTTATAAACTTAGAACTGTTTCAGTAACAGGTTTTGCATTAGCATGTATTTACTAAAGGATATGAAGTCTGAAACTCAAATGTCTGTCATTATTTAATGACTTCAGTGCCTAAACATTTTCCAGTAAACCACATATTTTGTGAGGAAGAGAGTAAAAATATGAAGTGAAAATCTGGACATTTGGGTGAGGTGCCCTCTCCCTCTCTTTGTAACATAGACACTTTCTCTCTCTCTTGGATTTGCTGTGTCTGTGATTATAAATTTGCAATGTTCCTGAGTTTGTGTTTTTTTGACAATTGTGTGTGTAGGTAAGGGGATGCAGTGTGTGTGTGGCGAGCACTCAGTGGAAGGTGAGTGAGGGTTGTGCAAGAGATCGATTAATATAATTCGGTGTTGAAAACAACCTTTACCCAAGGTAAGCACAATGTCAGTTAGTTATACAAGTTCAGAGGACTGAGTGGGGCTTGTTGTTCCCCAATTGTTCTTTGGGGAGCCTGCTGCCACAGGCATGAGGACAAGAGGATCGACAATGCATAATCCATGATGTGTTGTTTAAGGGTAACACTTTTGCTAAATAAACAACATGCACATAATAATGAGAGCAGTAGTACAGCTGCTGACCATGCACACAAACCTTTTTACATGCATGAATTAACAATACCTTGCTGAGAAGAATCACACTATGCCTGCAGGTCCAAATGATATTTGTTATGCATGTGATCGTCAAGCCACACCCATGAGGGGAAATGCCATGTCATAGAGAGAACAGTAAGACAGGTAGACAGAGATCTGACATCTGTATCTGACACTCAGGATAAAGACATATCTGTGTTGTAGTAGCACATGAATAGAACTGTAATACCACAGTCTAGCATAGTCAGCAGATGCCATAAATTAGCTTTGTGCCCAGTGAGCAGTGCATGTAATGCACAGACTATGGTGTGTGAGCACTGTGTCTCAGGCAGCACATGCACACATCCACTAGAGCTTGGCTACTTCTGATGTGAACCTGTCCACTCAATGAATAAATCAGCGTGCTATAGTAAAAACAATACTGCCACTGTAGATAATTGTGTAGGTACTCACAGACACAAGTGAAGCACTTTTGGTCAGTAGGACTACAATTTTCTTTTTTTTTTTTTTTTGCTGAACATTAGGTATAGGTAAGACATACACACAACATGAGATACATCTGACAGCTGCTGTTGTTGATAGCACATTATGTTGTATAATGTTTAATGTGGGATATAGATAATTAAAGGACACTGTTAGATAACTGTCTCTCTCACCTATAAATATGCATTACACAAGCATAGAGGTAAAACAGACTAACTCCATAGGAATCAGCGGAACATCCACCTCCATGGCTGTGAAATCACATATTGATAAAAAAAAAAAAAACTGCTGCAGTCACCAATGCAGATATTGCAGGCGGAGTAGAATCATGAATAATGATAACTTTAGACATGAAGGAATTGATTGAATGGATAATAATGAGCATATGACATCATAACAAATATGAAACATAATAATCACAGTCATGCTTATTTCACAGTGCCAACGCATGTTGTACTTATTCAGAATAACTATTTACATGGTTCTAGTACAGATATCTATTTTTATATTATCTCTTTGTTGACTTAGTCTTCTTTCAGGAACAACCTGGCAATGCTATGTCATTAAATGATTTGCTCAGAGTCACACAGTGCGCTGGTATCAATTCTGCCAATAGGTGTGTTATGTATTAACACCAAGAAACCTTTCATCCAGATGCAAGTTAAACCACAGTCAACAGGTTAACAGCAGCTTGTTATATATGAAGACCCTGCATGTTCCTCCATGCATCATTCTTCATTATATTCATATGGTGCCTGCAGTCAGAGTCAACTCTCCATGGCCAACACTGCACTGATATATGCTGTCCCCTCCAGTCATTCATCCCATACAGCTCAGCTTCTTCTTTTCCTTTCAGGAAAGATCTAGCTGAAACTTCTCATACCTAAAGGAGATATGTGTGTAGCTATATATATATATATATATATATATATATATATATATATATATATATATATATATATATATATTTATATATTGTTTTTCTGGAGCAAAGATAAAAAAAGTAGCTGGATTCTAATCATAGGTTCATAGGATGGTACTAGGCTATCAGCCCTAGGGCCTATGCAAGCCTAGCCATACCAATTCCCTGGATATTTCTTCTCACAATATTTACCTCCCTGGACCCCTGTCTAGCAGGGTGACTGACATGATCCCCAAGGTGAATTGCCTATCTCCCATCTAATTGTCAAGGTTCCTTTTGAAGAGGGCCAAGGAGGTGCTCTGCTTGACATGTATGGGCAGTCTATTCCAGAGTATGGGGAGTCTCTGGGTCAGGAACTAATCATTTAACTTTGTCTTCACAAAAAAAAGAGATGAAATTACTAAGCTGTGAGAGAGCCTTTGGAGTTCTAACTCTAATCAGCTAATCAGTTTTTTATATAATGTTTTATTATAATGCACTTATAAAACAGATGGAATTCAAACAAAATATCAAAAGCACAAAACATCTAAATTTGTATGCTAAAGGAAATCCATTCAATATGTAGATTAAGCAATATGCAGTAAGATACTAATTAAAATAATAAAAATATCATAAAATCAGAAATATTATTATCATAAAAACAGTAATACATCCTTCAAATTAAAGCAAACATCAAAAAATAAAGTGGGTCACAGTACTTCTTGGGTTCTTTCTATTTATAGCTATATTCAATAAGGCATACCGGCCACTAGATGGTAGTATAATAATATGGGTTAGTGATTTGTTTCTTTTTTCTTTTTTGTATTTATATAATTTAATATACAGGTACACTTGTCATATGTTATTCAGTTTTAAGTGCCTCCATTTCATACCTGTAATGCAAGTTGTTAATTTATTGAAAGTGGTTTTAGCTGGTGTTTTATGTTTTTAAAAAGTTAATGATCTTGAGACAGTCAATTGATTTTATTAGTCAATTAATGTATTGACTATGGTGAATGGTGAACTGTACTACAAATGCAGTGATTTCAGTTGAGCAGGGGTGGCCCGTGCTATTGGACTGCTGGACTGCAGCCCCCCAGCTGTAAAATAAGAAAGAAAGTCAAATAAAATAAAACACAAAAGAATAAAAACAATTGCAAAAAGTGGACTTTCGCGCATGCGCACTAGCATTTCCAAACTGCTGCTGAGACAGTCTGTCTCAGCAGCAGTCCAGATTACAAAGCATTCAAATGCAGAGATCCCAGAAGTCTATGCAGTTATAATTGCATAGACTGTCACAGGAAAGGGATCAGACTGCAACATCAGCAGGTTGGGAGTCTCATCAGGGAAGGACATCTCACAGGCTTAACAAAGCTATGGAAGGATGTATTTAGTGCTGCTCCAACAAATGTGTGTGTGTGTGTGTGTGTGTGTGTGTGTGTGTGTGTGTGTGTGAAATGCCCCAGGTGCTACATGGTGGTGGGGAGAGAATAAGACTTGAACCCTGTACCTTGGGCCCAGGTGGCAAGAGCCTGAATTCCCTACCCACCACCATTTGTAAAAATGTTGCAGATTTTTCCCTCATACTTGTTCTGTTCCTCATAAAATCTATGGTTTCTGTATTTTTGTGTCCTTGCACAGCCAGTAGTGCATTGGTGCAGTGGTAGCATTGTTGCCTGACAGCTACATGTTCTCTGGTTTGATTCTTGGCTGGGGTGCCTTACCTTCTGTGTGGAGTCTGTATGCCCTCCCTGTTTTTGTTTCCTCTAGTGTCCTCCAATCTTACAAAGACATGTGTCTGTCTGGAGTGTTTCTTCCTAGGCCTCTGCTAAAAATTAGCTTTTGTTCCAAGTCAGACTTTCCTAGTTAACAAATGTTAAAAATAACACACATTTGAATATCAGACTTCATATTCTTCAGAAAGTGCATGGTAACACAAAAGCTTTTCTTCTAGCAATTCTCTAAGTGTATAAGATGGATTTTTGAAATTTGTCCCTATTTTTGGGACTGTATTCCCCCATTATTGGCTTCACCCAGGTTTTGTGCTATGGTTGAGAGCTATGGGAAGAACTGAATTCACTGAATATGTTTGGGGGCTATATTCCCCCATTACTGACTTTGTCCGGGTGTTTTTTTTGCTAAGAGGTTGAGAGCTGTGGTGAGAACTGAATTCACTGAATGTTTGGGGGCTGTATTCACCCATTATTGGCTTTGTTCAGGTGTTTTGTGCTAAGAGGTTGACAGCTGTGCTATGGTGAGAACTCAATTCACTAAATGGTAGCCATTTAAGTTTCCATCTTCCTCTTTCACAAAACAGCTGATTTTGCATAGTGGTATGTTGCTCTGACTGTTTTGCACAGGGTCTTTGGTTTAAGGCTTGGCAGTGAAATGTATGGTGGTAACACAGCATTTTATTCTAGCAACTTTCCATTATACAAGCAATGTTTAAAATGTGTCCCTGGTTTTGGGGCTTTTGTCCCCCCCCCCACAATAAACTTTGGCTTTTTCCAGATTTCTTTGTGCTGCAAGGTTCAGAGATGCAACTGAGTGAGTAGATTTTACAAGGAGCTGAGAGCTGCAGGGGAGCAAAAGTTTAGTGCTGCTTATGCTGAGTCTGCTTGCATTGTTAATAGCACAACAGGTAGTATACTTGCTTTTGATGCAGAAGGCTGTGGGTTCTACTCCCACAGTAAATAGATACATTTCTGATACTGTACTGTGTTGCAAAAGGGGTGGATGTGAAGATACCTAGTAACTATGAACCTGTTATCAGTTTGCCATCCATTCCCTATTGCAATATTGCTAGCTTATCATTTTTTTTAGTGTAAGATAGGCAATTTCTTCCTCAAGGGTAACAGGCACTTTATTTGTAGATGAAACAATGAAATACAGAGTTGTTTGCTAGCAGCAACCTCTTCATTAGTTACAGATCTCTTTAATGTGGAATTATTTAGATGACTTTTACTTCTTCAGTGATTGTGCATATGTACTGATACTGGTGGACTGTAGAAGTTTGAGTAGACTTTTATGATGGAAATGTTCTGAATTGGGCAGTTTTGTCATTACTGGTGCATGCATTTTGTTTCATTGTTTACTGGAAAATTTTCAAAACAATAAATTTAAAACACCCTCTAAAACTGTACTGTATTGTACAAGGAATAGGAAAGAGCATGCATATGTTTCGTGTGCAAGGGGCCTGTGATTTGAAAATAGCCCAAACCCAAAGTTAATCTGCCACTGGCAAAATGTATTTTCTTTGAATGTGGGTTTCAATGCTGTTTCAGTGATTGTGAGTTTTCAAGGGCAGAGAAGTTTTAATGCTAAGTCTATTCTCATTGTGAGACTGCATTGCTTTGTTTAGCAGATATGATATCTATTAGTATTTGCTCTGTAAAATGCAAAATAAAACTTTTAAATGAAGTCCAAATCATCACAGAAGTAAAGCAGTATGCACATTAGTGTTTATGGTAAATGGGGTGAAATAGCCAAGTAATGGTTCATTGGAATGGCTGTAGGGGGGAAGCTCCATTCGACTATGATTTTGTGAGGGGGGAAGGGCAGCAAACTCAAAGACAGCCCCGGCTGAATTATACCTCTCAACTGTCCAGATTCTTGCAGAATTAATAGATTTTTGCTCCTTATTTTTCGTTTGTTCCTCATAAAATTTTTGGTTTTCTGTCAAATCATTTAGGAATGAAGTCATTAAATAATGACAGACACTGAGTTTCAGACTTCATAACCTTCAGAAAAATGCATGCTAAAGCTAGACCTGTTATTCGATCAACTGTCTCATTTTATACAAGAGCAATTTTTAGCACTGTTTATATGTTCCCCCATATATTTGGCCTTGTCCAGATTTCCTGCATTAACAGGTTGAGAGGTACATGCAAATACATTGCTTTATAGAATTAGGCATATTCAAACCTTTCAACTGTCCCCGATTTTGGCTAAAAATGTTGCTGTTCCCCTAATAATCCCTCTGCAAAATGGCAATTTTGGAAGAAAACATGGAGGGTTTACAATTAATAAATAACTGTAATAATCAGTTATAGATTACTTTTATTTCAGAAATGCATATAGATTCTTTTATTTTGTCAGCTGCTCAAGTTAGCAGTACTAATATTAAAAAGTATCCCTTCTTTGACAGGTTCCCAGCTGTATTGTGTGGCTATTTTATACTTTTGAATCACATTTTTGGTCCATTTTTCATAAAATTGTGGGGGTTTTTTGGCAAATTTGTGGCAAATCATTAAAGACTGAAGTTAGAAAATAATGACAGACATTTGAGTTTCAGATTTCATACCCTTCAGAAAATTCATACTAATGCAAGACCTATTCTATTATCTTTCTAAGTTCATAAGAGAAATATTTAAAAATTGTCCTTATTTTTGGGCATTTGTCCCACTTCTGTGTATGGCTTTGTCCAGATTTCTTGCTCTAAGGTTGAGAGGTATGACAAATGTGTCAGGGCCATCGCAGTCGGCCAGAGACATTTCAAATTGTGATGTACGTGTTGCACCCCACTCCCCCATATAGTGACTCTGGATGTGTCCAAGCAAGGCAAGGAGCAGTTATGCAGTGTAAATGTGCAGACTATCCCCCAATCCAAGGTAGACACTAGTATTACAATGGCTTTTCATCTGTCCTTGATTTTACAGAATGTTCTGGTTTCTGTCATATTTTCATACTGTTGATTTATGCTTATTATTATTATTCAGAAAGTGCCTTTTGCTCTGTGTTTAAGTAGCAGTGCTTTAGTGACCATCTGGTAAGCTTGTCTGAGATTGTAAGATGCAAGTAAGTTTTAATAAGCATACTGTTAAAGAATTGCCAACATTGAAAGCCTTTATGTTGTTGCCATGCAGAGGATACTTACATAACTAGATAACATATAAGCCCTGGGTATTGAAATGCATATGGCAGTATTTGTAATAAAGGACAGGATTAAAGTATTTTAAGAGCTCATTACAGGCTTTACCTGCAAACTAAACAGAATGCCAATCTATCATGTGCGGTCCATATCCTGTGCAGTAATCCTTTAAGCAATGTATGTTGAGCTTGTTTCCTGTTTGCGTTTCATTTTTTACTTTGATCATGTTTCCCCATAAAACAAGTAGATAGTTGTTGTCAGGCAGCAGTCTTTTTTGGATAAGAAACATTTGTACAAGTGGGGTATCAGAGATTGCTACTATCAGCATGTTACTTGGTACTTTAATAAAGCTGAATATAAATTATAATTAGAACTGGAGTACAAGGAGAAGTGGTTTGAGTTGAGTGCTGCTTGTTATTCTTATACTTGATTTTGACTAGCATTCCAGTAATGTATTTAAAAAGTAATTTATTTTTTCATGCCTCATAACCTTTTTGTTTCCATCTATATATTAAGTAAGCTGTCATTCAGCCAATCGGTTGAAATATGTTTTTTCTTCTACACTTCATTTTCTCTTGATTGGACTCTCATAATGATGGTTTGGCACCCAGGGCAGAGTATTTAATTAAAGTTACAGTTTTTGTAGTTTTGAGCATAGCTCCTCCCCTTTCTGGTTGGCCACACCCATTCCCATTGACCCCACCCATTCAGCTGTCTCCTGAAATCACCAGCTGCCACTGCAGTGTGTTTATTTTTTTTTGGTTTGTGTGTACTTTATTGTTTTACAAGTTAATAAAAGCTACAATTCATTGGATTCTCCATATTAGTGTTGAGCACTGTGCCTCTGCAGTGCTGTTTTTTGCTTTTTTTATGGAAATAAGAGCTAATATGAGTTTGAAGCATTTGCTTCTCTAAAAGTTCAAGACAGTAAGGAGACAGAATTCATTGACAGTGTGTCAGTTCCCTGCAGTTATGTTTCGAGAAAGACAATTACACCCTAGTATAAAAAAGCAAATATTGTTTGTCCCATCCCTTCATGACACACACACACCAGACATTTTAGAGATAATAGGTAATAAAATCATATCAGTGCAAAGAAGGAAACAAATGCTTTATTTTGAGGCCATCTTACAATTAGCATGCTGCTTTCTAAGAAAGCTGATACTTTTATACCATTCATGCTCAATGTTTCCTTGAGCCATGATTCAGTGAATTGCAACTGCAAGAATGTTCAAGACTGCTTAAATGGAAAACAAGCACAAATTTAGCGTTATTGATCAATAAATATAATTTTAAACAATCTGGTTGGTAAATATACATTTAAAGAAATCAAGAAGATGAATCTAAAACAACGCAAGTATTTATGTGTAGTCCAGTTCAAGATATTCATTCGAGATTATGCTTAAAATAAATTGTCAGGATTCTTTCAGCAGAATATCAGAGAAAGAAAGATAATCAAATTCAAACCAAAAGAGGCACAGAAACAAAAAAATAATTAAAATAAACAAATAATTGCTTGTTTCATGGAAAAAGAGACCATCTCTTAAGAATAGGTTTTAAACTCACTATATCATTAAGCCCATGGGGCACATCTGCGTGAAAGTAATTAATCCATTTATATTCAACATTCTCAGTAGTCAACACAATATCCTCTCCTCTAATACTTCTTCCAATGGTTTTTATAACCCTAAATGTAAAACTATGTGTTTTATTTGAGCTGATGATATGTTTAGCTAAGGCATTTCTCCACATGCCTACATATGTCAGCTAGGTGCTGAGCTGTTCTTTCTTTTAACATCCTGTTGTTGTTTTCAACATAAAATGAAGTACATTTTTCACATGTGGCCATGTAAGCTACATTCTTGGTTTTACAAGTGCCAAATGTGTGAAAATTAAATCTGTATTTGGTGTAGAAAAACATTGTTCTTATTTATATAACAGCAAAACTGGCAGTCATAGCAAAGCACAGTATTTTTTGTTTTTATTACAGCATTATTAAAGCACATTTGTATGTCTTTGTAACAGAGCTGTTGTTTCAAATCCCTGTACTAAATAAACACAAAACTAGGTGATGAACCTACCATTTTTTTAACCACATCAGATGTACATAGTATAGACCAATCTTGTCTTGTAAGTTGTTTAACCCTATTGGGATGTGCATTATATTGCATAATATATTGAAACTTATTTCTGGAAGGACTATTATTTACAGTCCCATTAGTTGGACTTTCTTCTATGTCTGAGAAATGTGGTCAAGCTAGGCCATCTCTTTCACTCAATACTTGCTTTTTATTTTCTTCTAACATTGTAATACTATAGCCCCTATTAAACTCTGTGATCATCTCATCTAGCTGTTGAATACAGTCAGATATATCTGCATTTAGCCGACTGGGTCTAAGGAACTGACTGCGCACAATGCCTTTGTATATTGGGGGGGGCATACTAGTGTTATGTAAATATCTAGCAGTTTGAACTTCTTTTCTATAGATTCTACTACCTATTGTATTATTTTTAATATATACATTAATATCCAAAAAGTTTATATCTGATTTTAAATAACTAGGTTTAAACTTAAAATGAAAATCCATTATCATATTCTTGCTAGCTACAGGTCCCCACCATGAACCAGGAAACCCATACATCTTACCTGAAGTTACAGGAACCACTCACCATCCAGCATAATACCATACTTATGGGTGATTTTAACTACCCCTCTATTAATTGGGAGGCATATATGACCACTAACATGCAAGCGCAAAGATTTCTTGAGTTTGTAAATTCAAATGCCCTACAGCAGCTAGTCTGTACGGGGGTATATGCTAGATTTGGTACTCACAAATATGGGAGAGTGCTGCACCCTCCCTAGTGTTATGTCCTCACTAGTAAGATCAGATCACAAAGCTGTCTTCCTTGAAATAAAGGTAAAACTAGTCACCCCACCTAATCCTAAAAACCTCTCTATTGTAAATTACCCCTATTAAGGGATGGCATAGCTAGTTTCCAAGCTCCCCCAAATCCAGAAAATACAAACAACTGCATAAAAATGGCAGTACCAGACTTAAATAAACTCAAGTCAAAACACAAAAACAAGCCACTCTGTTGGACCCCTGGTATTAATAGGTTGTACAACAAAAGAAAGAAAATCCTGTCAAGAAGTAAGAAGGAATGTGCACAACAGAGAAATAAGTCCCTCATTATTCTAAACAAGCAAATCAGAGTACTAGTCAAGTGTCTGAAAGGAGACTTTGAGGTAAAAATAGCCTCCAAAGCTAAGGATAACCATGAGGCATTTTTCAGTTATGTCTGCAGTCTTAAGGGCAACACCCAACAATGTGCAGAATTAGTTGTAGATGGCATAACCTATACTCAGCCAGAAGACATAGCAAATCTGTTGGTCAAAAAATTCAGCACAAATTTCACTTCCCCATCACCCCCCAGTTCTCCTGCAAAAAATACCACACAACACCCCACTGCCAATTATCACCAAAGAACAGGTTGCCACTGCACTCTCTAAGCTAAAACATGGCTTCAGTGGGGCCTGACAGTATATTGGGTTGCCTCCTTAAACAACTCAAACCAGAACTTATCAGGTCCATTAGGATCTCTGTTTAACCACAGCTTCTGGACTGGCTTTGTCCCAGTAAAGTGGAGGACAGCAACAGTAATCCCTCTGTATAAGTGGGGATCATCTACTGACCCAGAAAATTACAGTCCCATATGTTTGACTAGTCTTATATGTAAGGCCATAGAAAGAATAACCATGGACTTGATAAATAATGAAATAGGAGACCTCCAAACACTGGACCCAACCCAATTCAGTTTTGTCAAGGGCAAGTCATGCATATTGAACCTGCTGGATTTCTTTGAAAAATCACTAAGGCCATGGATGAGAGTAGGGCTCATACTGCCTACCTCAAGCTGGCCAAGGCATTTGACACAATTCCCCACTCAAGTATTATAAATAAACTCTCAAAACAGTGGACAGGACACGTGGTTAAAGTGGGTGACTCCAGTTCCAGCAAGAAGTCATTTACTAGTGGTGTGCCACAGGACTCATTACTAGGATCACTCCTGTAGGGAATATACTTCTCTAAAATCAAGGCAAATGTGGATGACAAAGTTTGCCAATGATTGCAAACTGGGGGCAACCACTGAATCCCCCAATGATGTAGATATCCTTCAGGAGAATCTAGATCAAACAAATGATTGGTGCCATAACCATGGCCTAAAACTAAATGCAACAAAATAAATTATCATACCCTTGGGAAGTCGACTACTCCTGCAAATTACAACTTCAGTAGCATGCCCCTTAGAGTGGACATAGAGGTGATAGATCTAGGTGCACAAATAGATAATAGCCTGAATTTTGACTACCATGTGTCCACAGTGTTGAGGAAATCCTTTTATGTGGCACAACTTATAAGTAAAAGTATGACATCCAGATCCAAGGAAATTATAGTCCCACTGTACTCAGCCCTCATTAGACCAATAATTGAGTACAGTGCACCATTTGGCATGTACTTGACTAGGCACTTACAGTGGCTGGAGTGACCTCAGATGTTCCTCACAATGAAAATACAGGGTGTAAGCAACGTGTACTATGCAGATAGACTAAAAGCCCTGTAAGATTTGAAAGTACTGTTCTGTACCTTATTTAGTTGGAAATACTGTATACAATGAGACAGAGAAATGAAAGTCTTAATTAACCAAGCTCATGCTTCAGTAGGTGTCAGTCTCTCCCTTATGAACCAAGTCTTGTGCACTGTTCAGCATGAATTCTCCAAACACTGTAGTTCATTTAATAAGGTTTTATTAGATGTTCAGAGTTTCCAAAATACCATCTCCATTAACCGTTCTGATAAACAATTCAAGTTGCTGTACATCATTCTGATTGTCCTGAACAATGTAAACTGACATAATCTCTAGATGGCCTGTTTTCTGTACTCATGCTCGACTGTTAGACATCTTCAAGTAACAGGTTGAATGAATTTACTAACCTTAACTGTTCTGCTATTCTGAACACAGCATATTATATTCTCTTTTAGTCTCATAAATTTCCTTTATTTGCTTTTTCTAACCTTGGTCTCAGGCTTTGTCTGTGTTTCATTAAAGAACATTCTGTAGCTGATCTTTCCTTGAGAAAAGAACATTCTGTCTGCACACTATGCTTATCTTTCCTTTTTAATAAACTGTATTTTATGCTTGGTCAATAAGGTCAATATTCAGTGGAAGATTCTTTGTTTCTGCTTTCCTAAAATGTATGCATAAATGAACCATAATTTCTAGGCCTGTTTTATTCTTTATACCTGTCTAATGCCTAATAACTACTGTACAATGAAAAATCCTGATCTAACAAGCCTTATCCTTTTACTTTATCTTCTATCAACTATCCCTGACCTAGGGATCTAAACTTAGTCAGTGACTCAAATAAAACATACTAGAGACAGATATGTGTCTTAGAGATCTGCCTTTCTTTGGAACCGGCTTCCTATTCAAATTAAGCAGATCTCATCCTTGGCCCTCTTCAAATGCATTTTGGATCAATGGATGGGGAAATCACACTTTCACACCTGGGATAGTAACTATGTCCCTAATGGACAAGGGCAATCTGTAAGATACTGAATGCACAAGCATCCTCTTGTCCCTAAGGGCTATATGTTGTTAAAAAAAAGTTTGTATTGGCTGTGCTTGTTAAGTTAAGTTGTTAGCCTTAGCCTAGTTATCTCCAATGGGCCTGTGGAAAAGAAAAAAAAAAAAAAAAAAAAAAAGTAGATTAGTAAAGGTAAAAGGATTACAAGGGAGGAGATTGATAATTGCAGTTATTGATATGCCACCAAAAACTGCTAGATTACAGAAAATTAAAAATCTTGAGAAAAATAGAAGAAATAAGGAAGGAAATTTTTTTTGGAATTTAATTTGAATTTTGGTTGCAATAATGAGGATGTAATAGGGGGGACCTAGAAATAGAAAAGAGAAGAAGAGGATAGATTTAGATGAAAATGAAGAAATATAATTCATGAGATTCAGTAGCAGGAAGAGCAGAAGAAGTAGAAGAAATTGGTCCAAATTAGAAAAGTAGGTCTAGACTAGACAGTAGAAGAGATTACATAGCTTGACACACATCCAATTTAACACAAAAAATTGACACACATCCAATAACTATTTCTGATCATGCACCAATAAAAATAACTACAAAAAATAAGGGCAATGAAGTAAAAAAAGAGGATGTTCAAAAATGAGTCTACCTGTTCAAAAAGAGAAGAATATAGAAAAAAATTATTGGAAATTATTAGAGAATTAAAATATGAATTAGAGAAATATCTTCAGAAGTTATAGCTAAAAAAAATGTTAAATAAAATAAGAAGTTAAATATAAAAAGAGATAGAAAATAAAGTAGAATACATAAAAGAAAAGATAATATTTCTGACAAGAAAAAGAACAAGAGAAGGGAAGAAAGTAATAAACAAACCTCCCAGAACAAGAAAAGAGAGAAAGAGACCAACAGAGAATAAGAAGGAGTTTATGCACACAATTTTGAGTTTAGAAAGATTGCAAACTATTTTTGATTTGATTTTTATCAGAGCACAAAAACTTTTTGAAAATTGATTAAAAATGCTAAATATTGAAAAGAAAAAAAGAAAAAATACCAAAAAAGAGAGAAAAAAAGAAAAAAAAAAAAATTTTTTTAGAAGAAATTTAAAAAAAAAATTTAAAAAAAAAAATAAAAAAGTTGTATTAAAAATGGAATTTTTTAAGAATCAACATTGGGGAAAATCAAAAATGCTAACATGGGGAATTTAGAAAAATTATAGCAATTGGTAAAACTTGAATTTTGGATTTGAATTCTTGAATTCAATTTTATAGGACAAAGGGAATTCTGCAATACTTGGAGAGTACATTTTGCAAGATGGGGAGGAAGGAATCAGCACCAGAATTTTTGTTTAAGGAGGATGCTTAATTTTATTACAGATCTTTACAGAAGGAGACCCCATCATTTGGAGCATTAATTTATAAGAGGATTTTTGAAAGTGGCCAAATTGTTAGATTGAGGGTCATGACCAATACGCCATTTGAGAATAGTTGAGGAATACAAGGTGAAAGAGGATTAGGATTGAGGAAGGGATTTTTGAATAAAGATGTTGTTAGAGGCAAAGTGAGAGGCACAATGCACAAGGTTAGGATAAGATTATATGGGATTTTGGGCAAAGAGATATGCAAATAGTAGGATGATATTTAAAGATATGATTTTTTTGTTTAGAATGTCACACTGATCTTGATGATTCAAAAGGTTGGTGGATAGATAGAGGCTCATTTTTTTTCATGATTTTGAATGGGGATGGTTGGGATTTCAGATAGTCATTGTTTTTTTTTTAGTAGGAAGGTTTTTTTGAATGTGGGTAATAAAAAAGTAAAAGCAAGGGTTTGGATTTTGCCACCTTAATATTAAAAGTGTTGCAAATTAGAAAGAACCAATTAATTTGTTGCTTTCATGTGGGGTTTTTATTTAATTGTAAAGAGCAAAAACAATAGATTGTGTTTTTGTTGCAATTCAAATTTATAATATCATATGTGAAATCTGGAAATTCTGGGAAATTGAGACATTGGGATTAGAGAGGCAGAAAAGGAGAAATTTCATCACATCATCAATGATTATCAGGGAGACATCAAGTTGGAAGGCCTTGGCATTTTTCATTTTTGTCAGGGTGAAGAGGTTTTGGGCAAATTATTGGCATTAGAAACAAAATTAATAATTAATTTTGGAACCTTACAGCCAAGGGGGTGAAATCAAGAAACAAATTTAAATGTAATTTAAATGTTATTTAATTATTATTGTTTGCAAAAAGGCATTGAATCATTTTGCATTTTTATGCTGTTCTTTAGGTCATGAGATGCTGCTTTCATTATTCCAGTTACTTCAATTTGTCCTGTTGAGGCATAATTCTTAATTGAATTTAATTAAGTAATTGTATAAAAGTGAAGCCATGTGGTGGAATTGTCATTCCTTTGAAAGCGAAAGCCAAGGTACTGGATGCACCAGTAAACTCAATTCATTTTATTCTGCTGTGTTTCATGTTTTTCTTAGATCCAGACAAGGCTCAACAACTAACAGTTAAGATAGGAGGTGATGAGATAAAAGCAGTAATGTATAATCAAACTTCAGGAAAGCCTTCAGGAGCAGATGGTATTTCTGTGGAAGTTTGTAAATTAGGAGAGAAGAAAGTGATAAAGATCAGGAAGATTTTAACAGTATTTTAAAAGGAATGGAAGCACCAGCATCTTGGAAAAAAGTTGTGGTGGCTGGATTACCTAAAGATGGCAAAGACACAGCTTCATATATACCCATTTCAATTTTAAACCATGTTTATAAACTGTTTATGTCAATACTAGTTAAAAGAATGGTAAAGACGGTGCCAAATTTGATAGATATGGATCAGTGTGGTTTTGTAGAGAGGAGGCAAACATCTGACAACATTAATAGAACAATATGTGTGAGTGCGTGTGTGCCTTCTGTGGAAGGTTGGGCGCCGGGCTGGCAACTCGACTCTGCAAAACTCCACTGCCAATCATGAGCGAACAGATGATCCACTGTGGCGACCCCTAACCGGGAAAAGCCGAAAGAAGAAGAATAGAACAATGATAATCCAGAGGGAAGCATAATGCACCTTTGTTGTTGGTGGGTCTTGATGCAGAGAAAGCATTTGACAGAGTAAGCTGGGATTTTATAAGTAGGGCATTGGAAACATTTGCATTCCCTGATACAACAATAAGGTTAATTAGAAGGACATATGAAGCATCGGAGGCAAGAATTAAAGTGGGAGGGTTCCTGTCAGATAAGGCTATGTCTGAACAGAAGAACCAAGCATGAGTGTCTTCTTTCCCCTTTCATTTGCTTTATATTTAGAGCCATTGGCAAAGAAAATAAGTACTCAGAAATACAAGGGTATAATTGGTATGGTAATCAAAAAAGTGGACTTTATTTGTAGATGATATTATTCTGTACCTGAGAAATCCCGAAAAGGATATCTCAGTGTTGTAGAACATTTTGAGACAGTTTCAGGTCTTTTCAGGATATAAAATTAATGAAAATAAATCAAAGGCTATAGCTGTAAATTAGGCACCCACAAACTGGTTCAGCAATACCCATATTTACGGGGGCATAATAAGATGAAGTATTTAGGAGTATGGATTTAAAAAAAAGCTTCTGTTATGGCAGCTAAGGATATGTGGGAAGAGACTAAAAAGATAATACAAAAAATTATGGGTATTGATAGTAAGATACAAGCAGTGAAAATAAATGTTTTTAGTCCCCTTAGTCTTGTATATGGGTCAGGCATACTTGTATCAACCTGGGGAGAAGTTGTGGACAATAATTAATAAATAATTGAAGGAATTTATCTTGGAGGGAAACAGGGCAAGAGGGATAAGCTGATCCTTCCAAAAGAACATGGTTGTTTAGGTTTTGATTTGAATATATATTTTAGAGCTACACAGTTAAGGCTCATATACACAGCACAAGCAGAAGGTTATAATTCAAAGTGGAAAATAATATTGATGAAGCAAGGGAAAGTTCAAGAAACAAAGAGAGTGAGATATGCAGATCCTTAAGGAGAATAATAACCATACAGAAACAGAACATTACATGCAGATGGACTGTATAATGAAAGGCATAATAATGTGGCAAGACTGTTGCCCTGGGGGTTGTGCAAACATTATGGTATTGCAATGGCTGAAAAACACTGGAAACATGAGCCACAAAGCATCATAGAAAATGATGAAATTTACTTATCATGGGATCACCCATTAGCAACAGTTCAAAAAATAGATAAAAATAGATGCAAGAAAACCAGATATAGTGTTCCATGAAAAGAAGACAAAAGTAGCATTGATCATTGAAATTGTCACACCTCATGACTACAGTGTCTTGCATACAAGTCATAAAATATCAGGATCTGCAGCAGAAATGAAAGCAATGTGGAAGAAAGATACCCAGACAGTTCCAATAGTAGTGGGAGCAACAAATCTTAAAAAAAAACTACAATCGTATTTGGTTATGTTACCAATACATGTAACCCTGTACGAATTGCAGAAGGAGTCATTACTGGGCACATTGCAGGTGCTTCATAGAGCACTTTTGTCTGACATCAAGGATTGAAAGAATTGAAACAGTACTAATTTCATGAACTTTAATCATACTTCGACTTTGGAATAGGGTCCATTCCCATCATGGTATGAGAAACTCAAAACTTGAAGAAATTTAAAAAAAAATCATTATAGTCATAAAATAGCAGGAAGTATTCTAAGAACTAAGTCAATATAAGAATGGGAAAAGGAGACTTTTCCAGTAGGGATGACTGCAAGTAGGGGTACATAAAATAGGCAAGAGGTGGCTGGAACGTACTGGAGAAATCTGGTAAAGGAACCAAGATATTTGGAGCAAATAACTTAAGCAGGTAAGGTAATCGAGTGTGACGAGGCCAAGAAGACACTTGGATTACAAGCTAGAAACTGCCTTCCCTACAAGAGCTTGATCTCAAGAGTACAAGCAAAGAGAAAGGGATCGGTGGATTTTAAGTGAAAGACCTGCTCTGGTAGAATTTTTCTTTGCATCTAGAACAGAAGTGGCTGTTATAAAAGGAATAATTAATTGGGCATATAAAATATTGCATGGTAACTATAAGAAACAATTGGAGGAGGTTAGAAAAGACTGGAAAGAGACACTGGAAAAGCAATTTACAAGGAAGCAATTGTAAAATATGTCTATGGCTCTCAAGTATGCAACCAAGTCTAGAAGGTTTAGGATCTTTGCTTTAAAGGTTTGCATAGGTATTTTTATACCCCTAGCAGACTTCAAAGAATTTTTCCTCAGATAGACAGCAGATGTTGGAGGTGGTATGAAGAAGAAAGAGATAACTGGCAACATATGTTTTGGGAGTGTAATGAGTAGGCAGATTTTACAAATTCCATACAGAGTACTCTATCAGAAATATTGGGCAAGCAAATGACTATAAGTAAGGAAATTATTCCTTTGAGCTGGGATACACAATCTGTATTGTCAAGACATTGTGAGGCCTTTTTAAGTTTAATTCTGTTGACTGCCAAAAAAGCAGTTACTAGAAAATGGAAATCAAAGTCTATATCAACTGTATTTGAGGTATTGAATATTATAAAAGAGATAAAATAACGAGAAGATGCCTCCTTAGAAAAGTGAAGGAGCAAATTACATAGAAGTAAATGGAAATTGTGGGAACAATGCATGCATAATAATGTTCAGTAGGAGGATTGAGGTTTAGGTGAAGGCAGGAATTCAGCATTTTTTGTAAGGTTGGACTTATAACCAGTAAAAACCGGATGAGAATCATAATGGAGGAAACAATATGCAATGAAATAATTTGTTAGGAGTAAATGAATTTAATGACTCCACGTACATATACTAACACACATCATCAACATGTGTTACGTGTATGTGTGTGTGTGTTCACGTCAAATCATTAATCATTACTCAACCTCCACTATCTTCCATGAACTCTTTTGGTTTTTTAAGGTTTTTTTTCTATTTTCTTTTTTAAGGTTGGACTTATGGTATTAGCAAGGAAAATATAGATGATGTATACTGTATTTAAATGGAAACATGTTAACATTGTTTGTTTTCTTTTCTGTTAATGTATGTTTGCCTGTGTCTTAAGTGATAATTTAATAAAAGTATTTAAAAACTTGTCTGGATTCTGTTAATATGATAGGATTAGAAAAGAGGAGATGTAGGATTTAGTAAGTTATAGCAATTCATCTGAAATTCTGATGAAGTTAATAAAATGTGACAATATCTTTGGAATTTTGACCCTAATCAGCAAATCAGCCAGTGGAAAGAAACTTTTACTATAATGGTTTATCTGAATACACCTACACCATACTGTGAATAAAGACTAAGGAATGATAAGAAATATATAAAAACATAGCAGTTTGTTCTTTCATTCTAAACGTAAAATGATTAGAGTTTGTTCCTCATTGTAAGAGCTACTAATATTTTAAGTAACCCTTACAAAACTATGTAGTTCTGTTTATATTCCTTATGTATCTTTTTACAGGCCCTGTAGATTACAGACACAAATTTGGAGTTTATGGATGCCACTACAGAGAAACTGCAAGGACAATGAAAAAACACAAGTGCAGCAGGTGTCTAGACTAGCATAGAACTGCAATTAATGAAATTATATAGAGGATTGCAGGAATAAGAGAGAATGAATGGAAATAGTCCTATAAACTATGGTGCAGAGAATGGTATAAAGCATAAGGAAGCCTCAGAGAAAGAACATAGAACAGGTTGCATCAAGGCAAAGAAGAAAAAGAGAACTGGACACAGTAGCTAACAGTGGTAGATTAAGTGATCCTTGGGCTCTGGGCAGTTTTCAGTCCACAGCCCTTGTCAAACCTTTTATTCATTTATTTGTTTTTGTTTGTTTGTTTACTGGGACTACACATAAATGCATGTGAATCTTTGGCATACTCTTCCTTATTGTTTTAAATATGTATTTGCCTACCAGATTGATTTATTAAACCATAAATATAATTTAAATCAATCTTCATGTGTTTGTTTTCCATTTCAGTAGTCTGCAATATTTTCCAACAAGAAGTAAAACAAAATTTACTAACTAATAATTAGAATTGTAGCTACGTCATCTGGCATCCAGTACAGTTCCCTGAATTGGCACCCCCAACACCCCTCAACTAAAAGTTGAGAAACAAAAATTTCTCAATGTTAAAGAAAACAAAAAAGATCTAATTTAGCAAGCTTAATTTAAATCACCTTCAGCTGTGGCCACAAATGCAGTATTGGCATTCTTCTGTGAATCTGTGCTATCTCTATGGCTGCATAAAGCAATGCAAGTACTGTAAGCACACACTGCTGGCACCTGAATATCAGCTTTATACCACACTAGTAGCAGCTCGGATGACAAATTATCCATGTCAGAACATCAGAACCATAAAATACCACTCAGACTGCTACCATTATAATCCACAATGTCCATACCATAAATTACAATCACTTAACAGTGCATGCCTCAAATATCTGACTGTGATGTAAAAAAATGTCCACAGTAAAGTGTTTTAACTTTCTATGCATGAATGTAGTCTAATCATGCAAAGTTAGACTAATTGCTGTTTAAATTAATGATAGCAGCAACATCAGTCATTCTAATCCACAGACAACCTCTGTACCTAGTAATTATAGCCCCTTTCCTTCCTTTGTTGGATTCTCATAAAAAATAAAAATTGTGTCCCAACATATTCCATACAAATGCAGACTAGCCCTGCAAATCCATTCAATTTATACTGACCAATTGTAAGAGCATAAGTTACTTTCATCCACAGACAGCCTTCCCCCTCACCCAGCAGTTATAAGTACTTTTCTGTGTGTACCTGTACCTCATCTAATACAAGAATCAGGGACAAGGGTTCAAAACCAGGGACAGATTTTAAATATTCCTCTGATATACTTAAAAAGTTGATAAAATAACAGTTTTTGTATTAACATGTATTTCCTGAAGAATATGATATCGGAAACTGAAATGCCTGCCATTATTTAATGACCACAATCCTCAATGCCTTGTCAGAAAACCATAAATTGTATGAGAAACAAAACAAAAATATGAGATGAAATGAGGACCATTTCACACAAACAGTAGCCAGAGTAAATTATTTACATTTATTTCACACAAATACATACCAATCCTGCAAAGGCAAATTATTTAAACTAAATAAACAACGGGAGTTATTTTCCTCTGAAGACAGCCCTATCTCACCAAGAAATTAGAATCACTTCATGGACTGTGGATACCTCCTCAGATATTTGATTGTGATAAAAAGGCTACATAATGTATTCCAACTGTGTTTTACACAAGAGTGGCTACAGAAAATAGTCCTTCCAAGTTGCTGTTGACTCAAAGGTCAAAAATTGGGGACAGTTTTTACATTTTAATGCTATAGACTTGGAAAGTTATGATAACAGGTTGTACATCAACATGTATATTCTAATATATATAAAGTTTGAAAACTAAAGGTTATGCCCCGCATTACTTTCTGAGTACAACCCTCAACAATTTGCAAAAAAAACACAGATTATACCAGGAAAAATAAGCCAAAAGATACAAGGCAAAATACTTGACAGTTGAGAGGCATATGCCGTAATGTATTTTGGCTCACTCTGTTTCACACAAACTAACATTTGCCAGTAGCAAAAGACTTCTATAGACATCTACTTCACTGAATTCCCAGACACTGTGGTATACTGATTTCTCCCTGGTGTGATATCTAGATCTGCAGAGCTGCCTTCCTGGACTTGGCATGTCTGATTCTTTCTCTATTTACATTACTTCTTGCAGTGCATTGCTGTTGAGATCTCTGACTGAATTTTTTTGTGTAGATGTTCCAACACATCTCCGTAGTATAATTAAATAATTTTTTTAAAAATTTTATTTATCTTGCCAGTTTGCCGTGTTGCACTTTGGTACTTTTGTTGTTTTTTACTTGGATTTTTTATTGTACCAGTCCATTCTTATTCCTGGTGTTGTGTTTTTTTTATACATCTCCATACTTGTTCATTTCTCACATTTCAGGCTAGAATTTAAGATGTATCTATGACACCCTAACCCTCACCAAAAACAATGGCAGATACATTATATAAACAATGTCCAAAGGCATTTTATAAATCAATTACAAAATCATATTTGAGGAAGACATGCACAATGTCAGTGCTAAAGTTCTGTGGTTGGAGCTGTAAGCAAGCTAGCTGATATTTTTGATAGAAACATTGCAACAGTTGAAAACGTTACAATCCTGCATTTAATATGGTGAACATGTTCTGATAGTTTTGGGGGGGGGTTGTTTTAACCACAACTTTGCAATAAGGTGTTTGTCAATGCACCTCAAAAGCACAACACTTGCAGTTTTTCTAATTTCATAAAAAATAGATACATTTAAAAATTAAGTGTGTGGTAAGACAACTTTCCTAGTAAGATAGTTGCATATTAACCTACTGGTAGTAGGCTTATAACAACAGGGTGTTCAAAATCTGGAGCAAAATCATTAAAAATTATTATTTTGTTTGTGTATTTGTTTCTTAGTTAACCAGGGGTAACAGTGTCCATTAAATACATTGTTTTCAGGAATACAAATGTCACAAAATCTGTACAGATTTGCATATAATACAAAGTAATAAATGGAAGAACTTAACAATGGAATCACAAAACACAAGGCCAAACAATGCCAAATGTAATGAGAGGTAAACACAAAAGGTACAGACCATGCATATATGATTTATGTAGCTTAGCATGTATGTAGTGGAAAAAGAAATATAAAATATTAGCAGGTACAGGCAGAGCAAAGTTTAAGATGACGAGAGGATGGGGAAAGCATCTGCAAATTACTCTTACACAAACAGGTGAAGCAAGCCCATCTCTGAATTCCTGAAATGACTCACAGCTCAGCCACTCTGATGGTGCAGTGGGATAAAAACCTGACAATGCCCCGGGTGATCTGGGTTAAATTAGTGGCTTGGGTGCCTCATGGAGTGGCAGGGAGAAATGGTTGTGCCCATTTGGGTGGGAGGGCAGTTGATGATGCTCCCTAAGGGGAGGTGTGGTCCAAAGAGGGGAGTTGCCCTTAAATGTAGTTAAGTGTTAGGGGCATGGAAATGGAGCAGATAGAGCATATAAAAGAACCCACCCTCTGATGAAATCACAGACAGCCCCAAAGATGTCCTTAGGAACCACAGCCTGCCACAGCAATACTGGAGTAGTCCAGGTAGATTGGAGGATGGCTGGTGGACTGGCATGGATGTGTGGAACTGGGGGCCAGGCCAATAGCATAATGTCCGAAGGGAGCAAATAAATCATAATTGACTCTTAGACCCTAACAGCAATATATATGACATGTTAGAGTAGACAGACTCATTGTATGTAAGCTAAGTAGGGGATATTTGTAGTATTATAATATCCTTTCAGATGTAACCTGAGGTTAAAGGGAGCAAATCTGGGGGGCTAGCCATTGCAGAGAACCTTCATGCAGTTAGCACATGTAATCTCATTAACTTTTTAGAGCTTGATATTTTGACACTGGAGTTATATTACTGTTGTTTTGTGAAACAGCATGCAAAATTTACTGTTTTTCATTTTCACAATAAGACTAATATATTTTGAACTTCAAAAGGACACCATGTTTGTTTAGCTAAATTACTTTTTGCAGGAGATGAATAATAGCACTGCTTTTGTTCATCATTTATCTTCATAAACAGATGTTTGATCTTCTGGGGCAAGCATTTTGCAATCTAACAAGTTAAAAACAATCTTTTACTAAGAAAATACAACTTTATGACTGCAGTAGTTTTTTTTACTACCACTAATATCTTTAAAACTGACAATACTTCAGTGTACTTTATAAATGTTATGAATTTTTCTCTGATTAAATCTAAATTTATTTGTTGCATCACAGAGCAGCATGTATTTGCCTTTCAGAATCACCTTCTATGCCAGTTGTGCATACTTTTACTGCTTAGTTCATGGAGAGAGTATTTTGATATTCTGCCAAAAATGTTCACTGTACTCAAAATACATGCCAGACATATCTTGTTGTCTGCCAAGATTAAAAAAAAAACATAACTCATGCCACCACTCTTTTAAACCAGAAATTTGGACCAGCATGACCATCCACTTTACCATTTAATATTTGTGAGTTTTCTGCTCTTTACTGTCCCAGTGAATCATGGTTATGCATAGAACAAAAAGTCATGGCCACCAGATGCTTTGGATAGAGCCGCTGTAGATTTGCTTTTTTATGTTTATTTATGTTTAAAGTAAGGAAATATTTCTTTACTTAAAAAAAAAGAAAGAAATAAAGTGCCCCTCGCTCAAGATCATCATTGGCTGTTATATGGATGAGCAAATGGTAGGCATTGCAATATAGAGAACATTTGTGATATACTCGTGGTGTAATTTTTTTTTTCATTAAACCTAAAAATAAGCACTTGTTTTGTTAGTATTTGCTATTTTCAGTACATAAGCTAACTAAAATAATTTTGCAGTGATGGATATAACCAAACTTTTTAATATAAAATTAGATGCTGAGTAGCCTGACATTGCCCCCCCCCCCCAAGCCTTGGACTCAGTATGGCTACCCAAATGTTCCCTATTTTAATCTGCCATGAGTAGCTAGCCAAAATTGTTGACAAACTGTGAGGACTAGTGGGGGGTTAACAAGTGGGACTACAATGCAGACAGAAATCGATGTGACTTTAATAAGGAGGAGTAGTTGCCTTAATATGGTAGACAGAAAAATTAATCTAGGTCAAAGAAAGAGAAATAATTGTGTGGTGCATAAAGTTCTTGCTAGCAGACATGAAGCTGATTTACAAGAGATATGTATGACATGCTCCATCAAAATGGAGATTAAATTGAGATTTCAAGGAGAGGGTAAGTGCTTGATGTGAGCTCAAACAATGCCAGGCCTGACTGAAAAACTACAGATAGTCATTCTGAAAGTTGCCGATAAAGGTAAGCTACACTTAGAAACAAATGATCTAGCAAGATAATACGTACTGAAACAAAGCTCAGGAAACCTGAGGGACCTGTGTTGAAGCATGTGATGTTCAGAACAATGATTAGACATGATTCTAATGCCCTGAACAGGCAAGACAAAGGAGGAAGAAAAATGTCTTAAAATGTATTGTGTGTCTGAAAAGGTGGTGTAGACTGTAATGGTTTAGAAAGTTAGGGGTACTGGGGAGATACATGGAGTGGCAAAAGTATATCTCAGGGACTACCTCCACTTTAGCAATAACCAAAAACAAGTGCAGAAGGCAGGCCTGAAGCACCACATACAAATGAAAGTAAAGGAAAAGGAAAGGCTTCAGTACAGGGTGTGACGGGAGTAGGAAACAATGGGGAGGTGATAATGAAGGGGTCTAGTACAGGTGAGTGAGGGTCAGACTGTTGTACTCTGTGGTACCATGGGCCTAACACACAAGATGAGTCTGCTGCATGGAGCACAGTGGGAAATACTGACAAAGCAGACATAACATAAACATGAACCAGAGAAAGGGAACACTGGGATATGGTACTAACTGGACATAAGCTGTACAGAAAGAATAGAGTAAGAATGATAGGGATTATCATACACTTAAAACATGATGGGATGCATAGCTGAGAAAAAAATGAGAGATAAACGAGATATCAGCAGTGATGTATGAATGTTACTGCATTCATACCCACATGTACACAAATGTCAGGATGGATGTGCCTGCTGAAACAAAAGCAATCAAGTAAAGTAGCAGCTGTCTCTTGCTGAGGCTTCTTATTTTTCTTTATACTGTTTTAGAATGTAAAGTTCATTGGAATTAAATATAAATTGGAGGCTTTTCAAGGTTAAAGGTTGAGAAAGGAAGAAAATTAAATAAATATAAAATGGTGATGCAAGCACATTTTTGTAGGGCTAAGACATCCATCCACTGCTTACTCCATTAATATATTATTCCTAAATGGAAAGTCACACTTACACAGAGAAAGTAGTTGGTTTTCAAGTGAACCAAATGCTCTCCCTTTTTTCTTAGGGTGTGCTCAACCTCATAGTTAGAATACTATCTGTACTAGAGACCTGCTAACACTCACAATCTAAATCTACACCAGCATTACCACCACAGGTCAAATAAAGTACTACTTTGACTACCTTTAAGGCCAGTTTTGATAGTTGGAGACAAACTTGCACCACGGTTATCATGTATTTGTCAGCTTGGCAGGTGAGCACTATTAAGTGCTTAAAAAGGGGAGCACAAACTTTCAAGTGCATCAGCTTAAAGAAGTATATCATTAGGAATCGTACAGTCCTCATGACCATTTGTCCACTCCTGTTCCTAGAATCCTAATTATACGGACAGGTACAGGAGTTCAGCCTGTCACATAGGGGAGTACAGAAGAGATTATCAGTATACACAAACTTCTCCCCACTAGGGTATGCTGTACCTGGCTTTTAGCAATATATAAGACAGTGAACAACAAAGATCATATAACTGTGTGTTCCATGATCCACAAATCAGTGGGTGGAGGGAAAATGGGACAAAAAGAACAAAGGTCTGACACCTTAAAACTTTGGAAAGGTGAATGTTGCTGGACAGTCAGATAAAGAGAATAGAGGAGGGTTTAAGAAATGAGATTTACTATGGCAGTAGTACAAAGGTATAATAAAGAATGTACCAGTGACAGAAAATACAAAAAAGCGGCAGAAAAAAAAAACTTTTTTGACAGAAAAAGTGAAAGATGCTACTCAGAGAAAGAAAGTGACAGATGGGAAGAAGCAATGAGTAAATAAACTATGACAACAGTGGAAAAGAGATGGACAGAGCTCTAAGGAAGGGAAAAACAAATTGTGAGAGAAAGCAATTGGGTGTGACAATAGGACACTGATCTTCTCTGAATTCAATGAGGCGCGCAAAATGGTTTCAGTTAGAATCTGGGATACTGGAAGCAAGGTGAAAAATGATGAATGAAGTTGCTAAAGAGAGGTGGGCAAAGCTAATAAATGCTTTCATCTCTTCTGTTTTAAAAATGAATGAACAGGCATTATGATAGTTTGAAATGAGGAATTAACAGAAATGGAAAAGACTTGGGCTGATGAAGGAGTGAATGAGATTAGGATGCTGAGTAATACAAGACACGAGAACCAGATACTTTAGCAGTGGATACTTAAAAATTGTCATCAGTGTTTGAAGGGGCTTATACAAATTTGTGTTGCCTTTCCTTGAACTCATCAGACATGTAATACATAGCACAAGAGGAATGGAGGTGGCTTTAGTTGTGCTATCATACTGAGCGAGAACGCTACAATAAGGGACAAGGTAATTAAAGCCCACTCAGTGTCATGTTATTCCTGGAAATATAATAAAAAGGATTGTGTGTAGCAGCCTTGATAAATTCCTAGAAGTGGCCTATCAGATGGAATAGCATGGCTTCTTGCAACAAAGTTCCTTCTAGTCCAGTATGATACAGTCCTACAGACTAGTTAAGATTCAGGAAGAGAAGGGAGCCCTAATGGACTTGTGCATTTATTTATTATATCTCGTTTAGCAGACGAGAACCCACTAAATGAAGAAACTTCACGTTGGTAAAGGATCGAGAAAGACTGTATAGTAAATGGAATGAACAAGAATATGATATGAAAACAGAGTAAATCACAGCAACATTAGGAAAGGAAGAAAATGAATTATAGTTACCATATATTTAACATATTCATAATACCATAATTAATACCTGTTTTAATGCAGTCATTATTAGGATAAGTCCTAGAATCAGTGTTGTTCAGAATAACTGTGCTAGATATCACACTGGGTCTTAACAGCAAGACCATTTCATATACTAATGATATAAAGTGAAGTAACTGTAAACAAGGACTGATAATTAGAGAGCTACATTCCTCGGCTTTATCAGTGGAGAGGCAGCAGAACTGAAAAGCCGAAAGCCCAGTCCATAATCTAGCTAAAATAAGTACCTGATATGTGGGTAGCAGAACCTTGAATAGTTGGTGAACCAGCTGACAGGCATTTTAAAGTATTGAGGTAAATTTTTTTAATGACAGCCTCCCCCCCCCCCCAACAAACCTCAAGTCCAAGCCCCTATCTTTAAATTTTAACAAAAAAAAATGCATGTTTTTCACACAAAAAAAGGGATTTTAAAACACAATTTTCCCAAACAGAGAAATCTGGCAGAAGTTAACAACTGCGAGGTAAAATGTTTAGTGCCAACCACTAAAACATTGCCCTACATTAAATTGATAATTCTCTATAGAAAAACTAAAATTAGACCATCAATCACTCTAAGCACACTTCAATGGCAAGAAAGTTCTGAAGGTTTATGCTCTAACCACTGACTTTATTTTGCTCTCTTTGTGCTGTTCAAGTGTTACTGGCTGGTTGTCAGAATATAGGTTCATAGGTTGGTACTAGGCTATCTGCCTGAATGCATATATTAGCCCAGCCACATTGTGCGGTATTCACCGCCCCTTTAGTAGTTCCCTAGACCCTTGTACTAGCAGCTAGTACCCTTGGCCCCTATCTAGTAGAGCTGTTTGTGTGATCCCCGGTGTGAACTTTCTGTTACCCATCCACTCATCAAGGTTCCTCTTGAAGAGTGATAGTGAGGGGCTCTGTCTTATGTAGATCGGGACCCTGTTCCATAGTAAGGGAAGTCTCTGCGAATGGAATCTATCCCTCCAGCATGTTCTATTCATTGTTGTATTGAGATTTATATCCATAGAGCGTGTAGCTTGAGTAGATTTGGTTTTGCTAAGATGGAGCATGTTCAACAATTCTGGGTTGGACATGGCTCTGTACGTTAGACAGAGATCGCCTCTGAGAAAGCGGTATGCAACAGAGAACAGTCTTAGCTTTTTCAATCGTGCTGCATAGGGCAACTGTTTGAGGACAGTAATCCTCTTGGTTAGGTACTTCTGTAGTCTCTCCAGCTGCTGGAGATGTCTAGCCAGGTACATTCCAATTGGTGCATTGTACTCAATAATGGGTCTGATGAGGGAAGAGTAGAGGGGCACCATTACATCCTTAGACCTTGATGCGAACCCTTTCGTGATCAGATGGGTCACATAGAAGGATTTTCTAACCACTTTCGCAACATGGTTATCGAAGGAAAGCTAACTATCTACTTGGGTCCCTAGATCCCTTATTTCTTCTTCAGATTTCAGGGGATTACCTCCTATGTTGTAGTTTGCAGGTACTCTGTTTTTTCCAAAGGGGATTACTACACATTTTTTTGCATTTAGCTTGAGACCATGGCTTTGAAACCATGCATCAGTCTCATTTAGGCCCTTCTGGAGGATCTCCATGTCAGCCAGAGACTCTATTATAGCACCCAGTTTGCAGTCGTCCGCAAACTTAGTTAGCCACAGCCCTTCCATGCTTGCCTGTATGTCTGAGAAGTATTTGCCAAACAGGAGGGACCCCAGGACAGAGCCCTGAGGCACACCACTCATTACTGGTCTGGATTTGGACATAGATCCTGCTACTCTTACTTTATGGAATCTGTCTGAGAGCCAGTTTGTGATCCATCTTGTGATGTAAGGGTTTATGCCCAGGCTGGTGAGCTTATCAATAATACCTGAATGGGGAATGGTGTCAAATGCTTTAGCAAGGTCAAGGTAAGCCGTGTGTACCTCATTTCCCTTATCTTTAGCCTGAGTAACTGTCTCAAAGAAATCCACCAGGTTCAGGAGGCATGATCTGCCCTTGACGAAGCCGAACTGTGTGGGGTCCAATGACGGGAGGTTCCCAATCTCTCCATTTATGAGTTCCATAATGATTCACTCCATAGCCTTACAGATCAGACTGGTCAGGCTTATTGGTCGATAGTTCCCAGGGTCAGTTGTGGCCCCACCCTTGTGTAGCGGGACCACCATTGCCGTGCACATTCTATGGGCACATATCCATCTGGAGCATTTCTCCCTGGGCCTCCGCTGAAAACAGGCTCTGTGGAACCTAGTCGGACTTTCCCGGTCAACAAATGATAAATAAAAAATAAAAAATAAAAATCCTGTGGAGAGGCTGAGACTGAACAGGGTATTAAGATGCGGGGTTAATTCCTTTTGGAGCTCACGTATGACACAGTCTGGGACACCATCTGGTCCCATGGAGGCAGTGCTTTTAGCTTTAGATAGAGCCTTGTTACCCAATGTATCAGTAATAATTGGACTTACACAATCCCCTGGAATGGTAATAGGCCCTGTAGGTGGTGAGGGGGGGGGTATGCTTTGCCCTTCTAAAGAGCTCTGTCTGTCCATCTCATTTCCTCACTCATCATAGGTTATTCACTCTCTGCTTAGGCTATTGCATCAATGATCTAATGATGAAATGTATATGAGTTGTAAGTCAATAGATTGCTGTTCACTACATTACATTCATTTTGTCAGTGTATTCAAACTTCATTTCAGCTAAAAAATAGGAAGAAAATTGATGATTGAAGATGTTGGTTCTGTAGTTACAGCTGTTAGGCATGGATTGAGGTATGTCTACAGTGAAATGACAAGTGGTAAGTTGAAAAGGTTTGATTTTACAGGAACAAAAATTAGATATCTCCCCAGTGTCTGAACTCATTCAATTATTTATTTATTTATTTATGTATTAATTATTTTACTTATTTGACATTTGTTTACTGTGGTGGTCTGACTGGGGTCTACAGAACCCATTTTCAGCATAGGCCCAGGGAGAAAAGCTCCACATACAGTACAATACAAATACAGTATAATCCAATACAATACAAATTACTTTAGAAATACTATACAAAAATAAGTTGAAAGAACAAACTTTGTTCCAAGATATTGCAATATATTAATACACATTGACAATTCTATAGAGTTAAAGCATTATAGACAATAATAGTCACTCTTACCATACATGATGTAGAGAGTGTCCAAAAATAGTACACAGGTAGTGCAATGTGTGACATTAACTGTTATAATACATGAAAAATGAAATGTTAGTTTCAGTTAGGAAAATAGCAGCCAGAACGTTAGTGATGCAGATATATAGCGAGAGAGAGTTAAGAAGAATCGAAGCAGTAAAGCCTGAGCAGTAGCTTAAGGATATGGTATAGAAACAGAGAATGAGTTAGAAGAGCCTCAGGATCTTGCAGTCTGTGAGGGATTGAAATGTGACAGAAGAGGGCAATGAGGCTATTGTAGAAGAAGAGACAGAAATGAGCATTAGGCAGGCTTTCTGCAGGAGCAGAGACATGTAATTTTGAGATGATTTTTTTAAAGAGGCTTTGAAATGGGTTAGTACAGGCATAGACCTGGCAGCTAGAGGCAGTGAATTCCAAAGTATAGAGACAGATTATGAATACAGAGAGTAACCTGGTTTTCTTGTGGGTTTTGAGATAGCTAAGAGATTTTTGTATTCTGATCGTAGGGATTGATTTGATAAAGTGGGAGTAGACTGGCTAGTGCAGGGCAGGCGGTAGGCCTGAAAATAAGGTTGTGCAAGGTGGATAGCTGAATAAAGGCAAGTTGGTTGGGGAGTTCAAGCCAGTTTAATTCTAGGAGTGGTTTACACTGGTGTGTGATATTTAGAGTTGTGGCAAACTTTGCAGCAGTGTTGTAGCACTGTTCCATCTTGCTTACGGTAGAAGTTTGTAAGTTAGTTAGGACAGGGGCACCATAAAGAAGGGAGGAAAGTAAAAAATGTTTTTGCAGGGGTAGTACTGGTTGATGCAGTAAAGAAATGTTTTTTCTATACAAGAGTCCCAGTTTTTGATGAGTTTTCTTTATATTTTCCTGTGTATGGGGGTCAAATGAAAGTTTTTTATTGTCAGTGATAATGCCTAGAATTTGGTTTCCTGCACTATTTCTATGACAGTGTTGTCAGATGCAAGGATGTGGAAATGATCAGTGACAGGGGAGGTATTTTGGGGATGAAAGAGTACTAGTTTTGTCTTCGTTGGATTAAGAAAGAGTTGGGCATTTCTTAGCTAGGATTCGACTGTAGTAAAGGACTATTGAGATTTTGAAAGCAGTTCTGGTAGTGATTGAGCAGTAGAGATTATGGTGGAATCATCAGCATATTGAATGAAGGTCCCAGTGTGAGAGGCAGAGTGAAGGTTGTTTGTGAAAATATTATAGTAGGGGTCCTAGGATGGAGCCTTGAGTGACTCCAGTAGGGTTGTGGAGAAAGGGTGAGAGTTCATTGGACCATTTTACTGCTTGTTTATAATCCTTGAGGTAGCTCTGAAACCATTTTACTGTGTTATGTGAGAAGCCTAAGTTAGACAGTGTGTACAAAGGTAAGGGGTGAAACACTGTGTCAAAGGCCTTGGGGAGATCAAGGAATAGTGAGGCTGTATAGCATCCCGCATCTCTGACCTTGTTCATGGTGTCTGTAATAGATAATAGGGCTGTATTTGTGCTGTGGCTGAGTCAGAAGCCATGTTGGGTTTTGGTTAAAAGGTTGTTTTGCAATAGATATTGCATTACCTGCTGATGGATACCTCTCTCGAGAATTTTGGATATGGGTGACAAGATGGATATAGGATGGAAATTGGATTGATCAAAAGAGTTGCCTCCTTTGTGGATGGGGGTGATGTGAGATTGTTTCCATGTGATAGGTACTTCTGATTCAGACAAAGATCTATTTATAAGGATACTGATTGGGTAGGCGACTGAGTTAGCAGACAGTCTGAGGTTGTGTGGTGGAAGATTGTCAGATGAAGTAGAGCAGGGTTTTAGTTTTTGTAACAGTTTCTTACTGGTGTCAGTGGGTATGGTCTGAAATGAGAATGGGGTTTGTATTATATTATGTTGAGTAGGGGGGTTAATAATGATAGGGTTAGAAGTAGTTGTCGGTCTCGGGTTGGTGTCTGAATAGGTTGAAGGGTGGGGTGTCCAGCATTAGGGGTGTTAGTTAGTAGGTCCAAAATTGATTTTATGAAGTGCTTGTTAAAGTTTTTGGCTATTTGTGATGGAGGGGTATCAGGTGATAGGGTGTGCTCTCCATTTCTTCCAGGGTTAAGTAGAGAAGATATGGAGTGCCAACATTTACTGGGGTTGATTTTATGCTGGAGATGAAGCTGGGAATAATATGACTTCTTATCTCTGTTGATTAGTGTTGTCACGTTGTTACATAGTGTTTTGAAATTAACATGATTTTGTTCATTTTTGTTTTGTTTCCAGGTTGACCAGGCTAGGTCCCTTTGCTTCATCAGGTGTTTACATTCCTTGGAGAACCATGGGGCTTCATCAGGTGTTTACATTCCTTAGAGAGCCATGGGGATGAGTTCTTTTTGATTCTTTTCATATGAATGGGAGCTGGTATATTCAGTATGTGAGGGAAGGTGTTATTAAAGTATAGTACAGCATCATTAAGGGGTAGTTGTTTAAGGGGTGTCCAGTCTATTTCATGTAGGAGATTGTTGAATTTATGCTGACAAAAATTAGTTGAATTTCTAACTGATTTTATAGTGTGCAATCCTAGGTGTTGGGAGTTCTAAGGGAATAAGCTGGTAGATGATCGCCAAGGGAACTAGACAGTGTGCCAGAACAGGGGTAATTGGCAGCTTGGGATACTAGGATCCAGTCTGGGGTGGATTGGCAGATAAGATCTTTGCTGTATCTTGTTGGAGTATTGATAAGAACCCCCCCCCCCCACAATGGTTTACCACCATAAACAATCAGTGAAGTAGAATGTTCATGGATACAGAGACAAGGTATCTGAACTCTAAATACTTGACTCGAGTCACAGTATCTGATTTTATAGTTATGGGCTTTTCAATGTCTTTCCAGGGATATATTACACTGGTAAGAGTAAAATATGGTGAAGTGTTAATGTAGCTTCACCTTCAGCAGTAAAAGGCCTGTGAGTAAGTGGGGGTAGGAATATCCTTCCAGCAGGTTCAACACTACAAAACAAAACACACTAATGCATGATTTAACAAATTAAGTTATTAGTTCGAGTCTTGGAAATTGCCTTACATAGATTTAACCTGGTGTATTTATTCCTTGTGATCCTTTGCAACTGCCGGTGAGAGTTCTTTAGGTAGTGGGATAAGATAACTTTTGCAGCAGCAGCAGCAGTGGTCAGACTTACATGTGCTTATTTCACTTTTTGTAGAGTGAAGCAGCTGCTTGGAGAGAACACTCGGGACATGGGTAGTGAAAATTAATAATAATAGTATGAAAAGTAAGAGTATAAAGTATAATAATAATAGTTAATTAGTCACATAATGACAGGTGTGTAGGCTCTCCCTATATCAATAAAAATAATGCTTTGACAGACACTGTACGGAAGAGAGGATACCTTGTATTCAGTTGAAAGTATGTGGTGGCAAACTTGGTGATGGGAAGTAGAGATCATATAGCTGAGTTTACAAATTAAAAGAAAGTGGACGCATACATTATACTGTGAGATTTAATACTCCTGTAACCACATAAATAGTGAAAGGGTGCCAATGACTGGTGGACCCTGCTTTGTTGAAAAAAAGGGTAGACAGTTTTATACCGTAGGAGAAATTAAGCTATAAGCACAACACTGATTTAATCTTAACTGTCATGCTTTCATCTGTCTATACAAAAGCAGTAACACTTCCTGACAGAATCATTGTGGAGTTTTCATGCTCATGACTACATTCCAAGGCATGTCAGTTGGAGTTACACCTGCAAGAAACTCAAAATTAAGTGTTGATGCCCCATACCTGGAGTGGGGATTACTAGAAATGCTTAGCCTTAGATAGTATACCCTTTTTTAAAATTTTTCTATCTTTTCAGATCATTTTACATGCACGCAGGTAAGTATAAAAATTGTGAGACTCCATCTCCAATTATAATACTAGTGAGAAGCATTTTTATTAGACTTTCTTGTTTACCTATTATAAGTGACAGCAACACACCATGATGTTATTGCTTCAGTCTTCCATGCAGCCAACAGCTGACAAGTCTGTTAATTGAAATTTGGTAAAATGATCTGCTTTGCAACAGACACTCTTGTGGTGTCATTTTGTTTGTTTTTCTTTTATATAAATGTAAGATTGCCTATGTCATATATGATAATAAAGATGTTTGTTGAAGAAAAAAAAAAGAGTACCTCAGTAAGTGATGCCTCAACAACCCAACAAGAGTACTGAGGAGGGTGCAAGTTTGCCTGTCCAAATTTTATGCATTTTAACCCTGCAGTTTTGATCACTTAAACTCAGTATAGCACAAGTCAGATAATTACAGTTCCAGTAACCACAGCTTATTTATTATTTATTTGCATACCCTCTTCAGCTGTTCAGAGAAAAGAATAGTCTGACTGCAGCAGCAGTGTAAGGACTGAAGTGAGGATGAGATGACTTTTTGTGGTCCACAAGCTCAGCCCAATGGCTGCCCTTCTTGCATCCAGTTGATCCATTCATTCTGCCATTGGAGCAACAGACCTCCTGCCCATTCATTCCCCAGTGTAGGTGAGATTCAGGTAATAGAAAGTGGGTCAGTCAATAGATCCTATGGAATGTCCTATCCCCACCTTTGGCAGCCTGTGAGCTGTGCAATAAATGCCTTGTGAGGTTTATGCACAGCATCCCAGCCAAGTGTCACACCTCTTGCTGCATGGGCATGCTAGGCTCTGCATACTCAATGGTAAACCCAAATTCATCTGTCCTGTTCATCCTCCGTTAGGATGGGTGAGCAGGTGTTGGTCAATCATGCTTATTCTCCTTGCCTGGTCCCTCCAGCACTTGTGTTGCTGGTCAACCATGGGTCATCTTGAGCACAGGTTTGGATATCTAATTAGCTAGAGAGTTGCCCAGGCTACAGACAAACAATTGCATTATAGTGTGTGTGCATGAGAGGTCATGTTATGAATGACTGCATGATTAAATGTGGTGCAATATGGTTGTTGTGATTACATGGGCAGCTTTCCTAACTTTGTCCAGCCTATGCACAACTAATCCAGTTATGCACAACTAATCCAGTTATGCACAATTAATCCAGTGCACTATTGTTGCTGATTTCTAGCACCTGCTGTAGTTGAACTTAATACTAATCTTTAGAATTCCAAAGCATCCCAAGCCCTTAGGGCACCATGAAGAAGAAGATTTCATCCACTTCTTTGCTGATTTCTACATCAGTAATGGTACTCCATTATCAATGTTTTGGGCATTTATTGAAACTGATTAAATTTTAAAGGGAGGATGAAATTATATGAATGTTTAAGTATGCTTTTTACCACAGCCTTAGTCAAATCTGTAAACCATATTTAACAGTAACTCCTTCATGCCACTTTCTAGATGAATTCAATTTAATGGCTAGTTTAAGCATAAAAATAATATAATGTATTATTCCCATTACACTTCAGAACCAGTAGGATAGAGTCAGTGTTAAACAAGCCCAGAGCACTTTGCGCTACATTGTATTTCACAGCAGGAAGACAAAGGCTCTTCATCTCTTTTGGATATTTCATTCCTAACCCTACATTACTGTCCAAGGATTCATGACATTCAGAAATAGCAGGTCATTATTTGCCTTAATAGCAAACATTTGCAGAATCATTGAGCACTGTATGAAGTGAAAGTCAAACCATTTTACCATGTAAACACTAAAAATAGAAACATGCTTGTAGTCTTTGTAGCCATTTCCACTACTGTGCCACTGAGAAGAATTAATAATCAAATGCTCTTCTCTTGACTACTGCATTATTAAAGCATAAATGTAGTAAAATTCTACTCTGCATTCAACTTTTTTTTATTCTTATATCCCACCTTGTCATTTTTAAAAATTAGAATTGCAGTACAGAATACTTATCTAGTACTCAAATAAATAAATAACAAACAAAAGTCAAGAATTAAATGAGACTGTCTAGAAAATAAGCTTGAGAATCATCAATCCCCACTGGATGATTGATGTTCCAAAGGGGGAAATTACAGGGATAACCTGATAAAAAGAAGAGTGCCTAATCAAGCATGAAATCCTTGCACCGAGGCAGAAATCCTTTACTGAAGCTACCCTTGCCTTTTCCCACACTAATCACAGCTCTTAAAAAGCCATAGTTAGCAAGCTAGAAAAATAAAATAAAATAATACAAGTAACTACAGCAGCAACTTCAACAGGAACAAGAACTTGCCCTTTTTTCCTTCTCCCTAACCATGGATATTAAAATGCTGTATTTACAGAGTGGAGGCAAAAAACAGAACTAAAGCAAATAACTGCAGCTTATATGTACCAGTGTGAGCTGTGTGTGTTTGTGTGTTTGCTCATATGTGCGACTCATGTAATGGTCTGGACTGCGCCTCACTGCAGTGAACTAAAATGTATTATGATGGCTATTATTTACATATTTAAATCATTCATTTGGTCGCAGTCAGTCATCTGAGCTGTGCATAATAAACAAAGTAAATATATGTGTGTGTGTACAGGAATCCTACAAACACGTAAAACACGAACTCTGGAACCAAGCAGGACAGATAATAACGCTCTTTATTTCAGGAATCACGTTTTCGCTCCCACCCTTGTAGAAGCTTCATCAGTTAATACAAATTAGTTCATTAACATTTGCTGTTTATATACGGTACAACCATGATGTCATTTCCTTTTTGTTTTATTTTAAAACCACAAAGCTAACATTAAAAATATCATGTACTGGAAGACATCATCACATCTGAAATAATGACACTTCATACTATATTTGGTAGCTCCATCATCGCACATTTGTAGTGTATTTTTTTTATGACATCATGGTTGTACCGTATATAAACAGCAAATGTTAATGAACTAATTTGTATTAACTGATGAAGCTTCTACAAGTGGTGGGGAAACGTGCGTCCTTCCCCAAGAATATTATGTATTGTCTGTTGGTGTTTGGTTCCAGAGTTATGTGTGTGTGTGTGTGTGTGTGTGTGTGTGTGTGTGTGTGTGTGTGTGTGTGTGTGTGTGTGTGTGTGTGTGTCTGTTTCTGTGTCTGTATGTTTGCATTTCTGCATCCATGAATGGGCCTGTGTGTGGTTCTATGCCAGTATTTCTATCTGTTTGCATATGTGTGTGTGTGTGTGTGTGTGTGTGTGTGTGTGTGTGTGTGTGTGTGTGTGTGTGTGTGTGTGCACGCGTGTGTTTTTGTGCATGTGTGTTTGCGCATGCTTGTATGACTTTGCGTGTGTGTGTGTGTGTGTGTGTGTGTGTGTGTGTGTGTGTGTGTGTGTGTGTGTGTGTGTGTATGTGTGTCTGTGTCTGGTGTAGGCATAATTAAATACTTACATAACTTACATTTTGGATGTAAAATACTTCATCTGACAACAATTACACATCCTACGCAAACTCTGAAGAACTATTTTGGATCAAAAATATAACAGAATATGTATCTACTAATAATTACACAAATACATAATTTAACATATAGCCAATTTTCTAAGAGCAATAATGTCCTCCAGGGTGGACATTATACAGAAATAATACACCTCCCTGTGGGTTCCCTCTGCCTCACAACACCACTAGTCGATGCATTATTTCCCTGTAACATCCACCTTGTCAGGTGGTGTTGCTTGCTTAATGCAGTAGTAGGTATCAAAGTGGTAGACAGGTGGCTATGATGCCTCACAATATTTATTAATCTCTGACTTAATCCTTAGGTAAAATGGCCACCAAGTGGAATTTGCAGGCATACACAAGCATGTGTGTGTGTGTGTGTGTGTGTGTGTGTGTGTGTGTGTGTGTGTGTGTGTGTGTGTGTGTGTGTGTGTGTGTGTGTGTGTGTGTGTGTGTGTGTGTGTGTGTGTGTGTGTGTGTGTGTGTCTGTCTTCTGACTGACTAGCATTCCATCCCAGATTGTTTCTTACTTTACACTTGCTTACTATGACATGTGGCAGACCTCTGAGATGCAAAATTGGATAAAGTATGATGCTCGGATAGATGTAAGGATAGATGTAGGGATGGACTGTTAAAATCCTGTAACCAGTTTCAATTTCAGGTGTGCAATGATGGAAATAAATTAGAAAAGTTAATGCTACTTTGCTAATAAGGACAATATAAGAAAATAATAATATAACTGGTATTTTCAGGGAATTAATACAGGACCAGAATGCTTCCCCTATTTCTAGTTTCATTGATGATTAATTATCATATGTCATTATAACTTTCCAGGCACTTGTTTGTCAGATGTTACTCTGTTTTCCACCCTAGTCCCTTTTTTATGATGGTGGAAACTGTATTTTATTAAAAGACAGCTTGGGAAAATCTGGATAGTATGTCACATTCAAGCCAAATGTTTAGGATAAGAGTAGTTTCTGGAATTAAACATCTTCTAGTCAGAAAACCCAGAAGACCCTCTAGCTGAAAATGACCCTATATAAAGCAATTTTTTTTGAGAATTAATATATGTGTGTAGTACAAGAACTCTTCTTCTAAAGCTCCATATCAGCTTATATGCAGCATGTTACACATCTAATATCTTTACTACTAATAGTAATACTATCAAAGCCCACCCATTATGTAATGACCCTCTAGAACCAGAAAAACAGACTGCTAATTTGTATAACTCCCCAATCCCACCTCCAGCTGAATATATACATTAATATGAGTCAAATACTGCATCCATGCAGCTTCTCTTTCACCATGACTTATAGATGGCTACACATCCTACAGCTGTTTGAATGTTACTGAATTCTTTCATTGGAATACTGTGGGTCTTACAAATGCTCTTCACGTAAGCATACTGCTTATCACCAGCACTGACAATGAACAATTGCATGTTATCAGTTAGGTGGTTTTATATGAATGGAGCTACTGTAGTCAAACTTTTTCATAGTGGTTACATGCAGTGGTGGTGCTGCGGTAGCGTTGTCGCCTCACAGTAAGACGCTGTCCGGTTCGATTCATAGCTAGAGCGTCTTCTGCGTGGAGGTTGTGCGTCAGGGCTGGTAACTCGGCATGTAAAAATCAACTACCAATCATTAGCAGACCGGAGTTCCGCTGTGGCGACCCCTAACCGGGAAAAGCCGAAAGACACAAACAAACAAACATGTAGCCCTCATAAATTTGGCAAATATGAGAGTCAGATGCTGGCTAGCCCACTGTCTCATTGGTCTTCCCTTACTTGCATAGCATTATTTTCATTGTCAGACTGAGTAGTATCACTGCCAAAGGAGGGAAGGTTTGCTGTATAGTTGTTTGTGCAGAAACAGCAATGACAATGCAGAGAAAGATGTGCATTTCTAGTATTATAAATTCAGAACTTGTAGTAATAATAATAACAATCCATGTTGCACAAAAAGCAGATGTTTTCACTGAAAAAAACATTGTTATCTACAACATACCCATGGTATTTCAAATATATTAATACTATTTTATTCAGTCGCAAAATTATATTTACAAGGAAAAAAAGATATATCATTTAATAAAATACTGTGACAAGACCTGAACAATGATCTTTCAAATCTGAATACTAATAAGAACTGTCTAACTTACTATAAGAGACTTTTTTCTGCCCAAGGCAAACTGCTGATCACAACTTAACAACATTTTACACTCCCTTCCCCTAATTAAAATTACTTTAAATTTAGTCCATGAACTCATGAAGTCTTATGCTGTTTATTGATCCAGTGTTTACCTCACTACCCTTCTTCAACAAAATGCTGTTATGTTGCCTATAATCAATAGATCTATCAGGTAGTAAGGAGCATAAGAACTATGATGGAACAAAGTAAAACATAATAAAACATACAACAATTTAAACATAAAACCACACTGAGGTAAACAGCAATAAGTAAGATTGATTTAAAAGAAAGCATTACAGAATCATGTATATGTTTCAGTAAAAATGTGAGTCTTGGAAGACGTCCTAAAGTATGCTCAAACAATTGCACTCCTGAAAACAAAATGGAACAATGTTCCAAAAACTCCAGATATATCCTGGGAATTACAGCAGCACCAACAAAGCTGAGCAAAGGGCTCAAACCTTGCTTTAGAGAACCAGCAAATTTTGTGAATAAAAGACCATGGCTAAAGCATGGAATAAGTATAACCTTTAACTGGCAGCTACTGCATGTTCTGCAGAATCAGTGTTATGTGACAATAAGGAGGTGCCCAAATCAAAAAATATGATGCGGAATTCTGGAATATGGATAATCAAGTTCAGAATGTAGAATTTTGGAGTATGTTCGATCAAGTTCAGGTTGTAGAATTCTGGAGTATGGTCAGTCAAGTTCAGAATGTGAAATTCTGAGTATGGTCAATAAAGTTCAAAATGTGTAATTGTAGAGTATGGTTAATCAAGTTCAGAATGTAGAATTTTGGAGTATGTTCGATCAAGTTCAGAATGTGGAATTCTGGAGTATGATTAATCAAGTTCAGAATGTAGAATTTTGGAGTATGTTCGATGAAGTTCAGAATGTGGAATTCTGGAGTATGGCTAATCAAGTTCAGAATGTGGAATTCTGGAGTATGATTAATCAAGTTCAGAATTTGGAATTCTGGAGTATGGTCGATAAAGTTCAGAACATGGAATTCTGTAGAATGGTCAGTCAAGTTCAGAATGTGGAATACTCAAGTATGGTCAATCAAGTTTAAACAATGGAATTCTGCAAAATGGTCAATCAAGTTCATAGTCAGGTGGCTCAGAGTAAAGGCAACTGCAGTGCTGTAATCAGTGAGATATGAAGGCATGTCTTCGGGTCCTGTAATGGAGGTAGTTACTTAATTTGGTGATATTCCTCAAAAGGTAACAACAGGATTTGAATACTGGTGACAGCTGGTCCTATAAGCGCTACAGTGACATCAAAATCAAATGGAGATTATTCACTAAATATGTGTGTCTTGTTCCTGCAAAGGTAAAAAATAAAATAAGACAGATATACCCATAGAATATTTACAGGTGGAATCATTAAATGCAAAAAGCAGCCTAGGATTCAGTGGTGACTGAAGCACTGACAGCATTCAACAGCATTCTAGGGAGTAGGAATAGGAGATATCTGATCTTTTATTTTCCTCTATAATTATCATTTGCTAATTTGCATAAAAATATTAGGTGCTAACTGTCCTCAGCAAAAAAAAGCATCCGGCACAGGGAAAATACAATAAAATAAAAAAGACATGTAAATGATGGGTACCGTGAAGCTACAATATATATTCTAGAACAACTTTTTTCTGTTTCTGAGTGAAAAGACGCACAGCATCTTGTTCTGTCTTGGAGACTGAGAATTTACACAGTATGCTTTTTTAAGGTTTCTTCATGTAAAATAGTGACATCTAGAGGCAGAAGTGTGTTTTTCCTCCACTTCAAACTAGCAGTTTTTGTTGTTTTCCGTAGGCTGTGAAAGAGCTATATGGTTGTTGTTGTTGTGTCTTTCAGCTTTTCCCGGCTAGGGGTCGCCACAGCGGAACTCCAGTCTGCTACTGATTGGTAGTTGATTTTTATGTGCCAAGTTACCAGCCCTGACGCACAACCTTCAATGAAGGTACGCCCATTCACACACGTTTCCACGCTGAAGACGTTCTAGCTGAGAATCGAACCGGACAGCATCTTACTGTGAGGTGACCATGCTACCACAGCACCACCACTGCAGAATGAAAGAGCTATATGGTATGTTAGTTTAATCCCTTAATACTTGGAGGCTTGATTCTTTAAAAAATAAAGACCTTCTGATATAAAAGAGCTGTATGGTATGTTAGTTTAATCCTTAATACTTGGAGGCTTGATTCTTTAAAAAATAAAGACCTTCTGATATATATATATATATATATATATATATATATATATATATATATATATATATATATTATGACATGGTAGTTTCGTCACTTAGTAGCTGCAGTCACGAGTCTTTAAAAATAAAAACATTCTCAGCACAAGCATATCATAGTTCATTTTTCTGCTACAGTTTACAGTAGTCTATGCTTTTAGGGATTAATACCTTCCAGAAACATTTCTGGTGCTTTGCTTCTGTGGAAGATATAACAGCAAACTGGAAAATACTTCATCATCAAGGTCCTCACAGAAGTAAATATGCTAAAAATGTATTCATAAGTTTATCTTTGTACTGCTTGCTGAAACTAAACATTGCTGCTACATGATTAATACTTGCAAAATGACCAGTTCAACTATTTCCTAATATGCATGACAAAAAAGGCAAACCATAGATTTTAGAAAGCATGCATAGATAAATGAATGCATGATTTGAAAACAAAAGCCATCCATTCATTTACTGTATGAGAGCCTGTTTAGTCTAACTTGGTGCAGCCAGGACGTTGATGGAGAAATGCCTTCACTCACTGGGAGGGTGCAAGGCAGAGAAAGAGAGAGAGAGCATTGTCCTGGATGCACAGATAGTAACATTGCACAATACATCTAATAGCAATTTGGAAGATCACTAATTCACCAAAAGTACATCTTTGAGATGTCAAAAAAAACTAGAACATCCAATGAAAATGGACACAGAGAGAAAGTGCAGACTCTGCATAAAATGCACTCCAGTAGGGAAACAAACTAAAGAACCAAGTGTTGCAATGCAGAATCACTGACCATAGAACATTTCTGTGCAAAAAGATGAATTCCCTCATAATTGTAATAAGGTCTTGCCACTATAATGGAATACCCTTATTTCCTCCCCACCAACTCCCTAGAATAACTTTAAATGAGGCCCCAGTCACAGAAGAGGTCAATATGTACTGGGGCTGTCTTGGCTATGGAAACTGCAGAGGGTCACTGGGACACAACAGATGCAAACAGATGGAACCAAAAAAAAAAAAAACAACAAACTCTCCAGGCTCTGAATGTAAAAAAGCAGAAGGTGCAAAACTAGTAGGAATACAAAGAACTTAGAAGGAAAATGATGGTGATGTTTTAAGAAACAAATTCACTCTACAACCTGGTAAAATGACAGCCTTTTGTATGAAATGTACTAGGCTAGATGGGTGTGACCACAAAGAAGCAAATATCTGCTTCATGATTGTTTTGTACTGAACATAACAAAGAATCGTTGACTGTCTTTATTCTGTCCCTGGCTAGAAACTGAACAGTATACAAATGCTGCAGTCATGGGATTGTTTGTAAGAATTGTCTCCCTGTTTCATGCTGAGAGCAGCAAAGGTATTTGAAATGGCTGAAATAGTTAATATCTCTCGGGTGATTTTCTTGTTTGCACACCCAGGTATTTCACTGTCAATAATGATCTATCAGAGTATCTGATGATCAGCACAAAATAGGTTCTCAGTCTATAAATAGGGCTTCAGAGGACTTTAATATCTTAGCAGCTACATTTAACTTCACTATTGCCTCTACTTTCACTTTGGCAAGCAGTCTAGAAAACAAACTGACTGACAGAGGGTGAGTATTCCTAAAACTTTAGTAATGCATGGATCTGGGATAATGAGTGGGAGCACAATGAGGTATCCTCCCCACTGTAATATGTACAAGTACCATGCTCATAGAGATAGCATAAACATTGAGAGAATAAAACTGCACTTTATATAATTTAAACTGAAGCCATACCTAGGAATGTTAAAACACTTAAAGAGTTTTTCAACATCAAATATGTTTAATCCATTTCATTCAGATGCCTTAAACTTTTGTTGTTAAACTTTTAGCAGCATAGTAAGTTAAGGGGAAAAGTTTTTATATCATAAAATGGCTTTAACTTTCTATGTGCAGTGTCCTCATAAGGCACAAGTATCCTGAAAAATACAATAGTCTCATTGTATTATATGGTTATTGGGGCCACTGCAGATCTAAACGAACAATTAACAAAACTGAAAAGGAATTATTTTTTACTGTATTTAGCCATAATGGAGGATAAAGTTTAATAAAGCTGTTTCATAAATCTTTTGGCTGTTTGGCATCTCTGATAAATTGCAGTGCTATAGATGGAGAACACATTGCGTTGCATATCACATTATTCTCCATAGTTCTCTAAACATCAGCTAAGAAGATGCATACAACTTTTCAGTAAAGGATTGTTTAATTAATAGACTGGACTTCAGTAGAAACAAGAATGAACCATTTGCTAGCTTCATGGCTGAGAACTAGTTTCAGCCAAGGATATAGCACTATAATTCTGGTAAGTATCTAAATAAATCAATGGATGCATTATCTTTCCATCTTGTAGGTTAATAGGGTCATAGATTTAGTTCAATCTTAGGACCTTTGATTCTCAAGAAGATTAAAAGTCATTATTCCCTGTCTGCACTTCCTATCTCACATATTAGGTTTCAGCATTTTTTTTACTTTTAAAGTACTTCTTTAGTCTATACATAGCAGGAAACTATCTGACTTTCTTGTAATGGCACTCTCATTTTATCTGTTAAAAGCATGTCTGTTAGAATAAGGATAGCAGAGCAAAAGTTATATTAACTTTAGAAAATAGCTTAGAATCTTAGAATTTCCCGTAACCATGCATTGTATATATAAAAGTTAATATGTGTTATAAATGTGTATTTCACAGCTCATATTAATGTAGTTTTAAATATATACTACTTCTGTGCACTTTAGCTTTAAAATGGCATACAAACTTTATAGAATTTAGTGGGATGTAAGCGTGTCTCCCGCTCTGTCTGTTGCTGATGGAAACTCCTCCTGAAGTACCCCATCTATTTCTGGAAGCTGCATCTCAACAGGAACTTCAGGATGTACCAAGTAAAGAAAGAACAGGGAGTGCAATGTGAAAGACACTTGTGGGCCAGAACTAATTAGACTTGTGATACAGGATCACAAAGCAAACATTCAAGATATGTGAGGGCAGAAGGAGAGATGAGGAAGAAAGTTTGAGAAAAAGAGATTGGAGGTACGCATTGGGAGGATGTTGGAGTGTGTTAGTTTCAAGAGCAAAACTGAAATGCATTAATTGACAGTGGTGGTTGTGAATGCCAAGCAGTCATGCACACTATGGTGACACAGTTCAACTGACACAGATCATGGATGGAAGGCAAGGGTTTGGGATGAATGGGGCAGATACTTAAGCTGTGGCTATTCTGCAGATGACTATATATGTGTGTCATTTTCCAATTTTTTTTTTCATGTCAACACATACAAAAATTATAGTAAATTTTACACTAGGCATGAGGCAAAAATTGTTGACACAACCATAAAAATGTCATATTATTCAACAAACTACTTTAACTTGATTGCTCAAAGTAGCAGTATGTAACTACTGCATCTCCTAACTACATTATTTCTGTCACCCTAGTACTTATCTTGTGGTGGTTTTCAATCAGTGCAGTAATATCCTTCTGCCTTCGCTTACTGCCTTCACTCCATCCGCCTCACTGCTTTCCATTCCTTTCTTTTCCTTTATACTTACAGATAACTACATTTTTTCCTGCCATCGTTTTCTTGTTCCTGTCACAAACACCTCTCACAACTTGCTCCTTACACTACTACTACTAAAATAATGGTTTCTTTCCCCACCACAATTCTTTAGCTCCTTGTATTCCTAAAATTGACCTTTAACACTTCCTGTGTTGAGCAAGATACCGTTTCCAACCCTTTTGCCAATAAATTAATTGTTCAGCCACTTTATCAATATCCTATTTTGTTAACATTTCTTTTGTCTTTTATGATCTATGCAGGTTTAATACATTGTTGTTTTTCCCACAAATTCATGCCCTACAAAATTTTCCATGTCTCTCAAACATTTGAATTATTTTTTCTGTAATCTCTTATTCATATGTGATATTAAGGTAAACCTAGTTCCTCCTTGAAATTCAATCCCAAAGATTCCGGACTAGGCAAATAATGTAATATTAATGTGTTATACCTCAAGAAATAATCAACAGCTGGTGGTGTGAACATCTGCAGTAGCTTGTGGAAATATGAGGACAACAAAAGAAGGGAAGCCACTTAATTCTGTGGATGCAATCGTGAAATCGTGAATAATTCTTGAATGCCACCTCAACACTACAGTGTAGATCATGAAGAAATGGTTAGCAAAGTGATAGGTAGTTATGAATAGTCTGTTTAAACTTAAATAGCACAGCACAAAACGGTATAAGCAATCACTGTGCCAGCCCTTATGTCACTCTAGCTAACTCATACTACTAAAGAATGTAGAAATGAAACAGAAAATCAAGAATGTGAGAATGAAACTAGGTGGGCTGGAAATCAACAAGTCTCGGTCACTGTGTATGTGGAAAATGTGACAATGTTATTCAACCAGACATTGACAGTGCTTCGACTAATGAATATTTGATAGACTAGCAACAATGTTACCATACGGAATATGAGGGACAATAGGAAATGCATCAATACAGAAACACCATCCTATTGTTTTATCGGCTCACAAATCATTCCAACAAAAACGCATCAAAATTATGAGTTTTTAAATGTTATGTTTTCTTTGTAAAAGTAAAATTTTGCTGTGCTGTGGGCACTCCCCCCCCCCCAAGAAACACACACACACACACACTAACTCAACATATATAAACAAACTCCACATCACACAAAAGCAAAACTTACTTACTTATCATAATGATACATCTTCTTGATCCATATCAATGGACTACAACAGTAGGACTGGCAGCCACAGGTGGACTACTTTCTGCATTTTAAAATCTTTTATAATCTCAAGCTCCTTCTTTTGATCCCATAATGTATTTCTCCTCCTACTCTTACTAGATTAAGTTTGGCCAGTTCAGAATGTCACCATCTCCCATATATATATCTATAGATAGATATAGATAGATATATAGATACACACGCACACACACATATCTATCTATATCTATCATATATATATATATATATATATATATATATATATATATATATATACTTCTTTTGACCTAACTCCCATTTGCCCAACACCCATTTGCCCGAGACCAAATGACTGAAAGTTCATTTGCCCGACACATCATTTGACCGACAAGTATTATTAGCAAGAAAATGGAATATGCCCCCTTCCCCACTGTAGTGCGACCCTGGAGTTAGAATATATAGGTAGGGGGGTGTGGGGGGCACAGCCCCCCACAATGGGGGGTGGGGGGTGAAGGCCCCCACTTACTTTTCTTTTACTAAGCAATATTACATCAAAAGTTAACAATATCATATGAAATGAAGTGGGGGCTGTGCCCCCCACACACCCCCAACTATATATTCTAACTCCAGGGTCGCACTAAAGTGGGGAAGGGGGCATATTCCATTTTCTTGCTAATAATACTTGTCGGTCAAATGACGTGTCGGGCAAATGAACTTTCAGTTAAATGGGGTCGGGAAAATGGGTGTCGGGCAAATGAAAGTTAGGTCAAAAGAAGTAGACCCATATATATATATATATATATATATATATATATATATGGGTCCACTTCAACATACCTAAACTCAAAATACTGAGACCAAAATCTCTAAAGCTCAAAATACTGAAAACTCACAATACTGAAACTCAAAATATCAGAAAAAAAACAGTACAGCAATGCAGCTATATTGCAGCAGAACTACATACAGAAACATATTAATCTTCTGCAAGTATAGACAGAGGGGCAAGCTCCCCTGCACCCCCTGCTACTTAAATATATCAACTCCGAGATTGCACTTCACTACACTAAAGTGCAATCTTGGAGTTGATATATTTAAGTAGCAGGGGGTGTGGGGGGTGCATGGGGTCTTGCCCCCCTGCTTATACTTGGAGAAGAGTAATATGGTTTCTGTTTTATTTGTTTCAGTGTGTACTTGTGCTGGAATATAATAAGTGTTGGTATCCTGTGTGTTTTCAGTGTTTTGAGTTTTCAGTATTTTGAGCTTTAGAGATTTTGGTCTTAGTATTTTGAGTTTAGGTATTCTGAAAGTCAGTGTTTTGAAGTGGACCCATATATATGTATATATATATATATATATATATATATATATATATATATATATATATACACACACACACACACACACACACACACACACACACACACACACACACACATAAAGTATGTGTCCTCTTTTCAAGTATCAAAGTCAATGGACCTCTGGAATATCCCCTAGCTTAGTGCGGAGGTGATGAGTTTTAGAAAGAGCAAAGGTGGGCAGATATGTTGCAGTGTATGGGCATGCAGAGCATCTGAACCTAATTTTGGGCACGTGTTCAGACAGTATGGCATGCACTTGTCAGGATTATAGAAGAGACTTTTTGCAGCAGATATTTTGCAATATTTGACAAACACAAGGCAGGATTTTAGCCAGGTCGAAAATTTAAGTTCGGAAGAATAATAGTGGCTGGGGACTTAAATTTACCAGAAACAGAATGAAATAATATAAATTCTACAACATTAATAAGGAAATTATTTACAATGTATGCTTAGGAGTAACAATTGCTTCAGATTATAAAAAAACTACCAGGGAACAGGGTATAACAGACATTACTTGTGTTCCTAAAGAAATTACTGTTACTTCATATCAAGTTTTACCACTGTTGATGTGCGGTGATCATGGAGTTATAAAGGTGAATTTGTTGCTAGATAATTCTTCCAAACTGAAATTTAAACCAATGTACAGAAGATTAATAACAGATTATATGGAAGCAGAACAGTCACTATGTAAACCTTATTGGAGTGATGTGTTCAGTGAAAAAAAATGCAGAAGGAATGTGGAATTTTTTTAAATAGATTATAATTATCTAAATGCAAAAAAATAAAAAAAATAAAAAAAATGTTTAACATCAGGATCTAGGCACACAATCTCGGAAGGATATTATTTCCGTAAAAACAAAATACTTGATTAAGGTGAGAGACAAAAAATATAAGAAATGGAAAAGGGATCAAACTACAGCTTTGAAAACTGAAATAAGGTGGACAGCAAATTAAACATAGTACGAGACAAGATCAAGAAAAAATTGAAGAAAATGTATGTAAATATTTTCAGTATACGAAGGAATAAAGACATACAAATGGATAACTGTGTGTAGGTTCTAAAATTTATTCTCAGTCAACATATATATATATATATATATATATATATATATATATATATATATTTACAAAATCTTATGCATAGCAGTTTGGCTCCATAAAGGGGGTGATAAATTGTCCTACTGACATTCAGGTAACCTCAGATACTGAAATCAAATGAGATTATATTGAAAAAGAACAATGCAATCTGGATCCAAACAAAGCACAGGGAGGAGATGGAATTCATAATAATGACCCAAGAACATGTTAACAAGACCTTACAGTAACATTATATCTATTATGTACTAGTCTGTATAAATATTGGGAAATTTCTCAAGATTGGAGCCATGCACTTGTTAAAACTGTCTTTAAGGGAAAGGGGAGTAGGACAAACCCAGAGTCATACAGACCCTTTCATGTTGTGGAAAAAATAATGAATACGGTAATACTGCATAAGGTTTGGAAAGGATGGGACTTGAAACCATATATCAGCATGCATATGTTAAAAATAGGTCTAATACCAACTGTAACATGATGTGTTATAACAATGTGAAAACAGATAAGAATGAAAAATTGTGCTGTGATGTGATTTATGTAGATCTAACTTCAGCATTTGGCACGGTCATACACAAAACACTGATCAATAAATTAGAACAACTAGGTATTGATGTACTCTTGTTAAGTATAACACACTGTGAAATTCGGGGTTACAGTCAATGGTGTCCCACAGGGCTCTGACCTAGACCCATACTTGTTTAGATTGTATCTTTCAGATCTATCTTTTTCATTTGAGGTGTTCTGCAATCTGCATGCAGATACCTATACAAAAATATGGAACAGTATTCCACTACAAAATTTACAATATCTTGTAAAATATATTCAAAATTGGTCATTCAACCCAGGTGAGAACAAGGCTCCCAATTTAATTATCCACAATTTTTCTTTGTTTTTTAACAATTCGTGTAATACATGAGCCTCATTATTCCTAAACCTGATACGGTCAATAACCATGAAACTGAAAGACCCCGTTGAGTGTTTAAGCATATGTTTATATAAGGAACTCGAACCTTTCTTATTTTTAATGTCACTTAGATGTTCACCAACCCTTATTTTAAAGGGTCGGGAAGTTTGCCCCACATAAAATGCCCGACAGCTACATTGGGCTAAATAAATAACCCAGCTAGTACTGCAATTAGCAAAAAATGAAACATTATATACATGTGGAGAATTATGAGAAGTGAAACTATCTGACTTTAACACTCTTGGACAATAAGAACAATGGCCACATGGATAGCAGTCTAATGTCAGTTGTCCAGTTATTGTAGTTTGTTTAGTTGAATTGGGAAGATGATCATACACCCTTTTATAATGACTGAATAAGGATCCCAATGACCGCCCCTTCCGAAAGGAGTAGGAGCATTGATCCCTAATATAATAGTTTAAGGTGTCATCTGACCTTAATAGATGCCAATGTCTTTGAATGATGTTCATAAAGCTCTTAGTGTTTCTACCATAGGTGGTAAATAATCTAAGCTCCTGTGATTTATTTGTGTCCCGGACCTGATATGACAACAACTGTAATCTATCTTGTTGATTAGCAAACCGACTGGTCCTAGTGATGTCACCTGCTTGATATCCCCTGTTCTTAAATCTAGATGTTAATTCCTGTCGATGAAAGGCATACGTGGAGGAATCAGAGCAAATTCTCTTAATATGGAGAAACAGTGATTTGGGGATATTCCTGATGACATGTTGTGGGTGGAACTTGTAGCATGTAGCAGGGTGTTGAACTGTGGAAACTTTCTAAATACCTCACTCTCCAAAGTGTCCAAATCTGTTCTCCTAATGGACACATCCAAAAAATTGATCTCTGACTTGCAATAAGTTAACTTAAATTCAACACTCCACTTGTTACAATTCAAATATTCCAGAAATTCAAGCAAGAATTCCTCATCTGCTCTCCACGCCAACCGACAGTCATCAAGATATCCCCTCCAAATATCCATTTCATTCATATAGATGTTATGATTGATGTCATAAATCAATTGTTCCTCCACGTACGCCATGAACAAGTCTGCATAAATGGGGGCAAAAGAAGCCCCCATAGCAGTACCTTGAATTTGCCAAAAGCACCTATCTTTAAAGTGAAAAACATTGTGGGTCAGTACCAATTCTGCCATGCAGATCAAAAGAGTGTTAAAACCTGGTTTGTACATATTTGCTCGGTCTAACCAATATTGCAAAGCAATAAGTCCTGCCCAATGTGGGATATTAGTGTACAAGGAAGTGACATCTAAAGTACATAGGAGCCAGGCTGGCTCTAATTGCATATCTGATATAATGGTAAGAAACTGAGTCGTGTCCTGTATCCTTGCCCATATCAATGGTAATAGGGGTTTCAGATGTAATGTAAGAAATTCTGACAAAGGCTCAGTCAAAGAGCCTCTGCCTGAAACAATCGGTCAACTGGGCAGTCTATTGGGATCCTTGTGGATCTTGGGCAAAAAATAGATATACTGTTTTTTAGGATGATCAACCTTAAGATGATAAACATCCTTGGTGATAATGCCCTCCTCCTCTGCTAAATCCAAAAACTGATCAATATCCTGTTTAAACTTACTAGTTGGATCAAAAACCATTTCTTGATAATGAGATTTGTTAAGTAATTGCTGCTCAGCCTCTGCTTCATAGTCTACCAAATTCTAAACCACCACTGCCCCACCCTTGTCCACAGACAGGATAACAATTTCCCGATTATTAACAAGATTTTCCACACATAATCTTTGCTGTTTATTAAGATTATCCTTCGTCATATTTTGTTTACTCAGATGTAGATGTAAATCCTTGAGAACTTCATTTTAAAAAAATTGTACAATGGGTAACATTGGTGGCTTGAATTGTGAAGACCTAAAGCGAAAATCTATAGGGCCAGATGAACCCACCTTGTTTCCCTCAAGATTGTGAAAAAATTATTTTAAATTAAGATTGTGACAAAAAATGACAACATCTTGTTCAAAATAATGCTCTTGAACAAAGAAACCTGGCACAAAACTCATACCTTTATTTAAGACTTGAAGTTGTTGCGGCAGATAGCTTATTTGTGGCTGTTAAGGATATGGACCACCCTTGCTGGGTATATTGGATTCCTGGCCATTGCTGAATGTGGAAAAATCATGCGGTTAGTTTGATGGTCTGAATGTCCAAGTGAGTCTTTCCAGATGGACATGATGTGAGTCCTTGGTGAGGATCTTAAAGGAGAGTTCTCCTTATGAGACTATAAACTAGGAAACAAACCTGATGGGGCCAAAATGGTGCTATGAGAATGACTATGACTTTGCACAACTGACTTTTGGATGAACTTCATCAAAAAAGACACCTGGGACAAATGCACAAGGGGCCACTGGTAGATGAGAGTGTCCCTGCTTGTCTTTCTCTATTGAAGGATTAGGGAAAAGAAGTTGCTGCATTTGCTACTGAAAGGTAAAGTGAAACAATCACAGTAATGCTCCTCCTAGTGATGGAAAAGCATCCTTACCACAGACATGTTTAGGGACTATTCTGGAGGCAGCAGAAGGCATCTGTTCAATTTGTCTTTTAGAACATTTGCTTGACCCAGGATGTGTATTACAGTCAGAAATCACTGTGAATTTACAGCCTATTTCCATACCTTAATTGCTTCCTGATTGGTGGGGGGGGGGGGAGGGGGTTAGAATTTGGTTCTTCTTTGTTTATGTGCAGCTGTGTTATCAAAGTGTGTGCTAATTGTACCATGAAAAAAAGGAAGTCCTGAAATGCCTGCATTGCTAGGATGACCACCCTCATATCAAAGATATTTATGTGAAAATTGGCCTCTTGCTGTGGTCACATCCCTTGGAGCATCTGCCCCATTTAATATCCCACCCCTAGCCCAAGGTAGATGTGTTTCTGAACATGACTGTCAGAAGTGGAGGAAAAAAAAAGCATTCTGATGTTAAGTTGAAAAACTGCAGCCACCAGTAAAGATAGTTGTGGGAGACTTCACAAATATATATCTGTTGAGTCATAGGGATGTGCAGTACCAGTGTACCCTCAATGTCTATTTTAAGAACCTCATGTAGCATCTGGCAAAGACAAACATGAATAGAGATGTTGCCGTTAGACCTAGGGCTTGTAAATCAAGTCTTGTTGACACTGCCTGTTTGTCGTATCAAAGTCAGATTGCAGCTTGGATTGAAGGGGTTCTGTCAAATGGAAAACTAGTTAATTTCAGTCTTGAGTCAGGTTGTTAGTTGATGATTATTAGAGTCTGTCATGGTTCCAGCCGTGACTTTGCAGTGCTCAGTGTGACTCTCAAAGACATGCATAACTTAACCAAATAGTTCCTTCCTGTTATGAAAGACTTTGTTGAAGTGGAAGCTATTAACGCAGCTATTCATGTAAGGGAATACTCTTATCCCCAGCAGTCTTAGGAAAGCTGCCACTACTGCCATGCATTTGATGAACACCCAGGGGTCTGTGGTGAAATCAAAGGGCATTGCTCTGAACTGGTAACATCTGGCTTCTGCCCAAAGGTGAAAGAACCAGCTGGACACTTTTACTATTTTTATGTGTAGATAGGAATCTTGGAGATCCAAAAAAGACATCCTTTATCCCTCCTGTAAATATTGATAGACTGACTACACCATTCACATCCAGAATGTAATTTTTTTATATGTACAGGTTCAGAAAGATGAGTTCCAGTATTACTCTGAGGTCCAGTGTCATTTCCAGAGTCAAGAAGAACCTGGAACCTGGTGTAAATCCCAGATCCTACTTGGTCTTGTAGGGCCTCCTGAATTGTGTTTTTTAATGTGAGAGGCTTGCACTTCCTGTATTGCCTCCCCTTTTCTCAGGATGGGATGTCTGGTACAGGAATGATGGGCGGCCCTAAAGTTTCTGAAAAAGGTATTGAGTAACCTCTGGATCCCCCAGATCCATTCATCCTGTATGATTGCCAGCCACGCATATAGATCCTGGGAGATTTATCTCTTACTGCCTCCAGAAGGGGGCAGTCAGGCAAGTCTTCAGGAGTTCTGCTCTCTATGCCTGTAGGAAGGACCACATAATACCTGGTTTTGTAAATCACTTCTGCCTCTAAGGTGGCATCCACTGGAGAAATGCCCTGCATCCATGGGAGTTCCTATCAAAACATTGCTCAAACTAGGATTGTTGGGATTTCTTGAATGAAATGTTTTTGCTCCCTTTCTATTACCCAACACAGAATTTTTGTGGAATAGTAAGCGTTAACCTAACAAGGGCAATTTTTTTCAGGGTTTTATTTTTACTGCTACAGCCAGCCATCTGTGGAGCTTGCACCTCTCCTTGTTTGTCAGGTCTACCTACCCCTTCTGGCCTCCCCTGAATTTTCTCCAATAAATGTTGGGGCCAGCAAGGCGATAAAGGTAGCCCAGGTACCCAGCATATAGCTGAATACAGGGGAGGTTTTGTGCCTAATTTCCCACCCCACACATGCCTGCGGTAATCACTCTGCTGCAACTTGTCCTTCACCTTCAGTCTAAATAGGACCCATCTGACAGAGGATTTGTTAAGGACACCCTGAAATGTTCCACAGACTCAGTGGGCCAAAGCCTGGCCTGCTGCTTCATAGAGATGTCTGCCCTTGCTGTTCCATCTACATGTTATTCAGATGTGTGCATCACAAAGTGGTAATTTTTCAGTCTGTAGTGGGGTTATGTGTGCTTGATCATGTTAAAACCTGGTCATTAGTGCTAAGTAGATTAGGGCTCTGATTAAAAACCTATGATGTTTACAATCACTTTCTAAAGCCATCAATAGTCCTAGATTCTTTATCTGGAGGGTAGATAACTTGGGCTTTCTGTGAAGCTTTTCTTTTCACCAACATTGACACAACAATGGTATCATCAAAAGATATCTTACTCCACTGTTGACTACTTTTGGGAGGATGGATAAACTTGTCATGCTTCCAGGGTATTGGGTCATCATCATCAGGCTCCCGCCATGCTCTGTACAGTGAAAATGACCACTTTGTCTTCAGTTGTGACCACCAAGTTGTAGGTGGGGGGCAGACCGGAAAGCGTCTTGGAGAATTTCTCCCTCAGAAAAGTTAGTGCCTGCAGGTAAAAATCTCCTCTGTCATATAATTTGAAGGACACCTACAAACTCAGGGTCTTCCAGAGAGGACTGTGGGGAGGCTTGGTGGCTTACATGTCTGTCTAAGTTCACTTTGTAGCTGTTGTGTTTCAGAAAGGGAGTGCAACACCCATTTTACAATTATCTAATAACTTGGTTAACCTGCGTTCCCCCATTTTTAATCTGAAGACCAGAGAAATGTATTCTGAATACCAGAGGTCAGCACCCCCAGATCCTTTTCCTTCTATATTGTCATTTACTTCAGTTCCTCTTCTAATACTTCTTATCAGAGCTGCAGTTGCCCTAGTACAGCACTTTTCATTTGTCTGAAAATAATTTCAGTTGCCACTTTTTTGCTCACTTGGTCGTTATTTTCAAATCCATTCTTAGACTCTTTTCCCCATCTTTCACTGTCGCCTTGAACATTGTATCATCAGAGAAAAGGTATTCCTGAGACATGTTTCAGACAGATACCTCGGAAAGTACAGCATCTATGACTGACCCTAGTATTAACCCACTAGTCACTTTTCTTATATGTGAGAAAGAGGCAGAAGAGAGAACTTTGAGTACAAAAACTGCATAATCGGATATAATAAATAAGGCTTAGAAATCTAACAAGGAGTGTTGAACTGTGGTCAAGCCTGAATCATTTGCAGAGTTTTGCAATGAAAAATACTAATGGAGAGATGATCGATATAAAAATAAAAATAACTTGAAATGTATGGTTATTATATAACATTTCATCACCGCAAAAAACATAATAGTGATAACTATATTACTCCATTTTAATTATCTTTTACCTTCCTGAGCCTGATGATAAATTTTAGGTTTATGGCTATCATGATGTAGAATTTATAAATGGAAGTTGAAAAGCCCTTAAACTTATTCATTGTGATTTAAACTGCTCCGAATTATTCTGGTATTTTCAGTTATGATTTAGGAGCACAACAGAGTCCTGTGATTGTAGGTCCTCTAATACAGTGTCTGCTGTGTCTCTGGTGTTTGCATATATTACAGATGGGTAAGCTGAAGAGAGGCTGTTCTCAGAGTTTAAGATGGCCACTGGGAATTACTAGAGCAGTTTTTTGATCTCAGTATCATGAGGAGAATATTTCTCAACTATTTTACTCAAGAATTTTGGACAAAGCCAAAAAATAATGGGGTAGGGCAAAGGTGCAAAATCAGGGACAATTTTTAAATACTATTCTAATTCGCTTAAAAAAATAAATAGAGCAAAGGGTTTGATATCAACTTGCATTTTCCAAACAATATGAAGTATGAAACTCTAATGAATGGTATTATTGACTATAATCTTTGATGATTTATCAAAAGTCAGAAATTTTATGTGGGACAGGGCATAAATATGAGGCAAAATCAGGGATGTTCTGCAAAACCACACACAGTTGAGTGGTATATTGAAGAGGTTCTGAAAAGTATGCACGTGAGAGGAACACTTGGGAAAATCATTCTGTTTGGGAGTAAGTGCTATCAGCTTGGAGAAGTATTGGCCTAAGATGTAAGAAGACATTGCCATCAAAGCATACAGCCTAGGGAAAAACCACATTACTGTGTATGTTTTAGTCAGGTATGGTAAACTAAGTTTATTAACCAGCAAACACAAGACTGAAAGTAATTTATTTGTCTTCTGTTTTTTTTTCCACTAAATAAATAGTTTATTTTGTTTTGCTGCCTTTTATGTGGAATAAAGTTCAATATATACTGGATAAAAGGAAACTCACACCTCTCATTTCACAGTGGCAAATTTAGTGAATACCTCATTTGTGCAATTTTCATAAATATGTGAGCACCTATCAGTAGGGAGCAATATGGAAGTGTTCCCTACAGATACAAAACAGGAAGAACTGTCAAGTTCAATGGCAGGAGCTGCAGAGTTTGCATATAAATAGAATATGTTGCATGGAATATCTTCCCTTAGTGCATGCAAAGCATTGAATATCAAGTCCAGATGAGTAAATAGCCAAGAAAATAATTTGCAATAATTTGTCCAGTAACAGAACTAAGGGAAATCGAGTTTACAGGAAGGCAGGCTGTTTTGTGATATCTTTGCTCTTTAAAATGTTATCCAGACTTGCCAGAGCTTTCCTTCCAAAAATCAAGCATCTTTTAATTGCATGTCTGCAATAAGCATCTTCAGACATCTTTGAGCCCAAGAAAATATGGGACTGCATCTGCTTCTTCCCCATCTATTTGTAAAAAAAATAATAGGGTTACATGAAAAAAAATTGCACAACAATTCAGCTGTTACACTTTTTACTTTCACATGCACCATCAAGTTCTTCGACTTTTCCTTTCAGCTATTAGAGTGGTAATGATGGCACTGACATATCTGAGATTTTTACTATTCCACCCAGGAAAGCATATGATTCCTCTAACCCAGCATTTTACATGATGTATTCAGTTTATAAACTGAGTAAGTAGGGTGGCCACCACTCAGTTTTCCAAATTTGCTGGAAAATTCCAAGCAGCACTGTAACAGCATCATTTTGCAAAATTTTAAAAAGTACATAAGGAATTACATCACCTTTTGCAGTCTTGGTATACCTGATGCTTTCTAGGGCCCATTTAACATCACTCTCCAGGATGACTAGCTTAATATCAGAGAAAATGCCATCATGTGTATCCACCTTTTTGAATTCCTTTACTAATCCTCAACCAGTTAGTTATTCCATTTTTGTTTCTGACTGTTGCTTCTTGTTTTGCATACAGATTCCCTAAGAGTCAAATAAGGTGACTCAATATTCCCATTTCTGTAAGAATGTGGCATGATTTTTGCAGTCCACAATCGAAGGCTTTATACTGCGGTGGTGGTGCTGCGGTAGCATTGTCGCCTCACAGTAAGACATTGTCCTGTTCGATTCTCAGCTAGAGCATCTTCTGTGTGGAGACATGCATGAATGGGTGTACCTTCGTTTTAGGTTGTGCATCAGAGCTGGCAACTCGGCACGTAAAAATCTACTGCCAATCATTAGAGGACCGGAGTTCTGCTGTGTCGACCCCTAACCGGGAAAAGCCGAAAGACACAACAACAACAACAGCAACAACAACAATCAAAGGCTTTAGAATAGCCAATAAAGGCAAATGTGAATATCTCTCTGGAGCTCCCTTGCTTTCTGCATTATCCAGCAGATATTGAAAAGTTGATCCCTGGTGCTTCTACCCCTTCTAAAACAAGCTTGTACATCTGGCAGTTCTCAGTCCATATATTGCTGGAGTCTAGCTTGCAGGACCTTAAGCATTATCTTGCGAGCATGTAAAACAAACGCAAAAATTAGAGAACTCTTTAGCTTTGGCCTTTTTTGGAGATTAGATTATAAAGTAACCATTTCCAACCTAATGGCCACTGGCTTGTTTTCCAAATGTGCTGGTAAATTCCAAGCAGCACATCATTTTGTAGGATTTTAAAAAATTAATCTGAATCTCTGTCACTTCCTGTAGCCAGTTAATGCTTAGTCTTTCTAGGGCTATTTTACTTCACTCTCCAGGATATCAAATGTGTATTCGAGAACACATCATCAGATGTATCAGTAATGTCAAGGTCCTTCTTATATAGTTCTTTTGTATATTCCTGATATCTCCTAATATCTTCTGCTTTTCTGAAGTCCTTCCCATTTTTTCATGGAAGGGTAGGGACGACATGAAATAAAGGCAGAGGGAAATACGGGAAAAGGAGAAGAATGAGTCTGCATTTTGAACAGAAAGGCATAAATACATTTAAAAAAATGCTAAGGAATTAATACAAATATTAGTTTCCTTGTCTGCATCATTAATGGTTTTAATATGTTGAAATTGCTTAGGGTCGAAATCAGATTTTACATACTAAATATATGAGCAATTAACTCTAAACATAAAACTTTTGTAGAATCTGAGAACTGATGAATTGTCTGAAATGAAGAGCAGATTTAAATTTAAGACATTTTGCACTAAATACAGGCCTTTGATTGAAGATCTGTATAGTATGAGAGAGGTACTATAAATTTAGACAAGGAACTATTAAGAAATACATCAAGCTCTGTAAACGAAGATGTTGATCATAGATGAAATGTTGGTATATTCTTTAAGGTATATTGCTTATTTTATAAAATCTGCCATGAGCTGTGCAACTGCTTTCAGTAACCCCAAAAGCCATGCTGTCAAAGGAGAGCAGTGCCAGGTTTTATTGGTCCTGGTACTTTTGTGTCATGTTTTCAGCATGCTATACTTGCAGATATAACAACTTTGTTGTGCTGGGCAGTGGCACAACCACCCTGCCTTGAACTCTGCTATTGGATGTAACTTGAGAAACAATCTCACAACATCTGGAAAGTGTTGCACTTAGAACAGTAGGTTTACAGAAAAATATAATGCAACAATTGAGTATATACAAGTATAGTAAGCACTCTGATAAATGACCTATTTATCCTGACCCTATTCCCTGGTCAAGTATACCCTAATATTCACTTTTGCCTGACTGCACATGGCTGCATATGGCAGCAGCTTGTGTCACCTTCTGTTTGCTAGAGATGTTGAATTGAACATTGCTAATTGTTGATCCCTGAGGTGTATTTATCATCTGTGGCCAATTGTTTGCTATCCTATCATGCTGTATCTTTGCAATGCTTGACTGTTTATTGCTCACTGTATTGCAGCTTTGTCTGTGCTAGTATCATACACTTTACTACATTACTTCTATTTTTCTGCACTGGATGTATTACTGTGATATCCAAGCCTGTTGCAGATGTTCATAGGTTCATAGGTTTATACTAGGCTAGCTGCCCTAGGGCATTTATAAGCCTAGCCCAAAGTTATGTGGCTTACGCCGCCCCTTATGTTAGAAATACTGTGCCCATTAGTTTCTTTTGCCTCTGTCCAGTAGTGACACAGAGATGATTCCCAGGGTAAACCTACAATCTCCCATCCACCGGTCAAGATTTCTCTTGAACAGAGCCAGCGGGGTGCTCTGCCTCACATGGACCGGGATTTTATTCCACAGCATGGGGAGTCTTTGGGTGATAAATCTATCCCTCCAGCACGTCCTATTTATATCCATGCTAAGGTTTAAGTCTCTTGCTCTAGTGGTTTTGGTGGATTTGCTTTTTTTGAGGTGGAGCATGTCCATTAATTCCGGGTTGGTCATGGCCTTGTATGTCAGGCACAGGTCACCTCTGAGCAGACGGTATGCAACTGAATAGAGTTGGAGTTTCTTCAGTCTGGCAGCATATGACAGGTTTTGGAGTCCCTTTATCCTTTTGGTGAGGAACTTTTGGGGTCTCTCCAATTACTGCAGGTGTCGGGTGAGATACATCCCGAATGGGGCATTGTACTCGATCATTGGTCTGATAAGTGAAGAGTACAGGGGAACAATGACCTCACTTGATCTGGATATGAATCCCTTCATGATCAGGTGGGCAATGTAGAAGGTCTTTCGAACCACTTTAGCAACGTGAGTGTCAAACGAGAGGCCACTGTCAACCTGGGTCCCCAGATCCCTGATAACCTCTTCTGTGCTTAGTGGGTTGCCACCTATATGGTAGCTTGGGGTTATCTTGTTTTTCCCAAAGGGTATGACTAAACACTTTTTTGCGTTTAACTTCAGGCCATGGCTCTGGCACCAGCTATCAGTTTCCGTGAGACCCCTCTGAAGGATGTCTGCATCCGATGTACTATCCACTATGACACCCAGTTTGCAGTCATCCGCAAACTTTGTCAGCCATAGTCCTCCTATGTTTGCCTGTACTTCTGAGAAGTAGATGCCGAACAATAGAGGGCCAAGGACTGAGCCCTGTGGGACTCCACTTGTAACCGGCTTGGAGTCTGACATGGCTCCAGCAACTCTAACCCTGTGGGTTCTGTCCTTTAGCCAGTTTGCAACCCATCTTGTGACATATGGGTTTACATTTAAGCTGGTAAGTTTCTCTATAATACCCGAGTGGGGTATTGTGTCGAAAGCTTTTGCAAGGTCAAGGTAGGCTGTATGGACTGCCTTTCCCTCATCAATGGCCTTGGTGACTGTTTCGAAGAAGTCGACCAAGTTCAAAAGGCAAGATCTGCCCTTGACAAAGCCAAACTGGGTTGGGTCCAAGGTCTGCAAGTCCCCTATGTCCTTGTTCATGAGTACCATTATGATCCTCTCCATAGCTTTGCAGACCAGGCTTGTTAAGCTTATGGGGCGGTAATTACCAGGGTCCGTAAAGACACCGCCTTTGTGGAGTGGGACCACAGTTGCCGTACGCCACTCCTTGGGCACATATCCTGTGGTGAGGCTAAGATTAAACAGCTGCCTTATGTGTGGGTTTAGTTCTTCATTAAGTTCATGTAGCACACAGCCAGGGACCCCATCCGGTCCCATTGATGCTGTGTTTTAGCTTTAGAGAGCAGCTTTCACCTGCGCATTTGAGATGTCTGGGAGGCTACACTCAGTTGGGCTAGTTATCTCTCCTTTTCGAGCGGAGAGGGGGTGAAGTTTGCACTGAACCTGTCTGCCAGTATGTTGGCAATGTCTGTGGGTTCAGTGGTTTTTGTATCATTTTGGACTAATTCTGAGCATATCTGGGAGTTTCCACCCAGGTTTCTGACATAGCTGAAGAAGGCCTTTTGATTGTCTTTTGAATCTATGGCAATTTTTCTCTCAAAGTTGGCCTTGGATGATTTTATGAGGGATCGTAGTTTCTTGCTAGTGCTGATCAAAGATGCCTTCCTTTTGGGATTTTGCTCTATCATGTAATAGCTTTCTCCTCTTATTGTAAAGTTTGTTTATGGCTGGGGTCCACCAGACTGGATGTTTGCCCTTGGTGGAAAGAGTCTTGGTTTTATTTGGGATTGCCTGATCCATGCAGTCCTGAAGGTGTTCATAGAAGGCATTTGTAAGGGCTTCCGCAGCTTGGGTTGTGGTTTCCATTGGCTCGGGGCCTTGAAGGATACCACACCTGTCTTGAGTAGTGTGAAGTTTGCTTTAGAGAAGTTCTTCACTGTGGTCTTTTGTTTGGGGTGGGGGCGGGATGTGGATTTCTAGTGAGATTAGTTTATGATCTGATCTCACCAATGAGGATATACTTCCGTGTGGAGCATTTTGTCCCCATGTTCGTGATGATGAGATCTAGTATATTGTCTCCTCTTGTGGGGACGGTGACTAGTTGTTCCATGGCATTTGAATTTATGAACTCGAGGAACCTTTGGGCTAGAAAGTTTGGGCTTGAGTAATGTTCCCAGTCTATATTCGGGTAGTTGAAGTCACCCAATATGATGGTGTTTGGTGATACATTTATACCCCCCAGTGTCTTCAGGAAGGCTGTGTGGGTTTCCTGAGTTTGAGAGGGTGGCCTGTAGCATGCTACAAATTGTAGAGCAGTTTGCCTATGGTTAATTGCACCTGGATGGTTTCCGATGCTTGCGTAGCCACCAACCTGGAGGTGTGGGTATCCTTGATGAATATGGATACACCCCTCCTTTTGTGGTGTGGTCCAGGTTTTGGGGCGAACGCATGATATGAGATGAAACCTGATAGTGCCGGGGTGCTCTCAGGAGCCTTGAACCAGGTTTCAGTCACAGCACAGACATCGATGTTCTCCATACTGAGTAGGGCCTCGAGTGCGTGCATTTTGAGATTTAGACTTCTGGCATTGAGCAGCATTACCCTTAGTTTCTTCACGTTTTTGTTTTCTAGGGTGGCAGGTTTAGAATTTGAGCCTTGCCTAAAAAAGGCACTATGGGGTGGCAAGAGCCTTAGCCAATATCCGAATCCCAGGGTGACAGGTGCAAGCCGTCCTCATGAAGCAGCGTGGCTTGTCGAGCATGTCATCCCAGGCAGACAGGCACTGGATCACCTTTGAATGACACCAGAAATTAAGCCAATTGTTAAAGCTGATCATCTTGTCACTATATTGTGGCATCATTCTTGGTGAAGGAAGGATACTGCTCAGGGTCAGGGTCATACCTGCCTGGGCTACATAATCAGAGAGCTCCTCTATGTCTCTTTTCATGTAGTCCAGGGAGGTACGTCTCAGGTTGTTCACACCAGCATGGACAATGACTGTGTCATACTTGTACTTGCCGTGGAGTGACCTGAGTGCTTGTGTTATGTGGCGGATTCTAGCCGATAGGCAGCTTACCGTGACCCTCTCCTTGTTCAGCCTGGTGAGTGGGACGTCAGTGTGTCTGACTATGGAGTCACCTATGACAAGTATGTTTGGTGTTGTATTTGGCCTTAAGGGCAGTGACTGCTTTGCACACTGATTTTGTTGTTTATGTGTTGTTTGTGTGGAGTATTGAGTTTGCAGTTGCTTGGGTGTCTGCTTTGGAGGCCTCTGCTGTTTAGGTAAATTTTTACTCAGAGCCTCGAGTATGTCTTAGTGTGTTTATGTGTTTGATTCAGTGGTGTGGTTGAGTTATGTGAGACTGGTATTGTGGTGTGTGTAGTTGCCTTCTCCTCCTGCCTGGTCTTGCCAGTCCTGAGTTGAGAGAGCTCAGCCTCCAGTCTGGCCAAATAGCTGCATCTCTCACAAGTGTTAGTGTTACGTGGGAGGAGGAGGGTTGTCCATGTACATGAGGCAATTGTAACATTGTCTCAGAATTCCCAGATTCACCAACTGGGCAGGAGAGGATGCCAGCATCTGACCCTTCGACATGCTAGAAAGAATTATGAGTTGGTATGAGACAGAAAAGTAGTGGGCTTAGCAGGGAAGTGGGCACTCCTGGGGGTTTTGCTAGTGAGAGATTTGTATAATATAGGAGTGCTTGACCTGCAAAGAGAATGCTTATAAGACAAGGGATATGCTTATAAGACAAGTGCTGAGCTTTTTGAGAAGAAAAAGCTATTTGGAACAAGTGCTGCACTTTTTAGTGAAGGTGTAAACTGTTTAGGTTCCTAACAGAGCAGAAAGAGTTTAACCTTGTTTAACCAGCGCTGCCCGATGCTGCTCTAGTGGCAACTCCGCGCTAAATCGCGCTAAATCGCGCTAAAGCACGTTAAAGCATGCTTGATAGCAGGGGCTGGAAAGAAGCAGGAATAGACCCAAAACGGACAATAAAACTACAGTTTCAAGTCAGTAACCACCTCACGGGGCAGGAAGCTGCTCAATGTTATTCACTGCCACTGATCAACAGAGAGACCCTCCTTCAGCCCAAGCAAAAATGGCCTCACAGAAACTTTCAAACAGTTCAGGAACAGCAAGCCTGTAACTGAACTTTTTTAACTCTCAGAAAAGTGGGAAAAACGCAAGACTTTTTTGTTTTTTACCTCAAGTACTAGGTTATGCCATGTTTGACTATTGTATTTAATGTCTTTTACAACATTTTACCTATTATATTATCCACTTTGTAGAATCTTGTGACATTTCTCTATTGTCATGGAGACAGTTTCATCTTGTATCTACAGTGTCTGGATTATTATTCTGTGACAGCAGTGCTGGTCCGCCATTAGCTACCACATTGTAATATTCCTGATTGCTGCTCACGGACTGTTATGATATAGATGCCTCATGTGCTATTCTTTTATTGATCTGCAGCATTCATGCCTGCTGTTCAGCTGAACCTTATTAATACTTTACTCTGGTGAGCTGTACTGGGTAGTACTATATTGACTTTAATGAGTAAACATGCTATGCTATATCATATTGTACTGCACTGTGTTATATTGTACAGGACTTCATTGTTCTGAATCCATGCCTACTGTTTAGTTGATTCTTGTAATACTGTACTGTACTGTGCAATACTGTATCAAAACTGCGGTGGTGGTGCTGCGGTAGCGTTGTCGCCTCACAGTAAGACGTTGTCCTGTTCGATTCTCAGCTAGAGCGTCTTCTGTGTGGAGACATGTGTGAATGGGTGTACCTTCATTGAAGGTTGTGCATCAGGGCTGGCAACTCGGCACGTAAAAATCTACTGCCAATCATTAGTGGACCGGAGTTCCGCTGTGGCGGCCCCTAACCGGGAAAAGCCAAAAGACACAACAACTGTGCGATACTGTATCGAGCTGCACTGAATTGTTCTATATTGCACTATACAAGTGGTATCACATTGTGTGATACCATAGTGTGCTTTATTGTTTTATATTGTACAGAGTTGCACTGTTTGTAACTGTTTTTACTGTCCCCTTATATATTGTAGTTGTTAGAAAAATGTGTATTTGAATACATGAGAAATGCTAGTTTAAAAGCAAAGTAGTATATAATGCATTTTATTCTATTAATCATGTAGTAGAAAGGATTAATTCATGTTTAAATGTAAAGTAGTTTTGAAACTGCAGTGTGGCTTGAAGCAAAGCTGACCTTCGACCCTGACAGATGCCAGCTTAGCAAGTTTTAATGTTTATGCTTTTCACAAGTGATTATCTGCTGGGTCAGGAAATTAAATGTGTGAAATAATGAAATCTTCTGCTCTTTCCTGCTGGGATGATTTGGCCTTGTATATGTATTACTGAGATAGCACACAGCTGTGTGAGAAAGTGTAACAGAGAACAAAGACGTGTATTAAGAGACTGAATTTGCTATTGTATTCGAACTGATATGAAACCTTGAAGAAGTAACTTTACAGAAAGACATTATGTCTGACCAGGTGGATAGCAAGGCCGTATTGTATCCAGAGGAAAAGTTTTTTTAAAATATACAGCATCAGCAGTTTTAATGAATAGAAGACTGTAAGCTAAAGTGATGTAGATGCCCTGTGACATACCACGTCAGTAAGGTGGGCACAGCTTGAATGTTAAACCTATATAAGATTGTGTGCTTCCTGTTTCATTTCAGACAAAATTCTGTACTTGTACGTTTTTTGCCTCCTGATGTACACTAGTAAACTTTTGAATCTGAACCTCCTGTGTATTGAATTCTTGATTTTATTTAACAGTTTGGTCCTTCTTAAGCCGGAAATTCCCTCAGACAGCTGCAGATCAGAGCCTACCGGTGGTCGAATACTGCGCAGGAAAAGTTACCAAAATGGTTCTTCTTGGGTGAAAAGACCTCCGACTGAATTGTCATTTAAAGAGGCTGGCCACTTTCTGATTTGTGGCCGAAGAGCGGACATTGAACAGTTCAATACCGGAGGCTCAGGTAGGAAGACTTTGCCTTTTTTCTGTTTTTAGATCAGGGACTAGGTTACAGTATATTGTTGTCAAGATTTGTTTTGCAGATCAGGGACAAAAAGAAGTACTGTATATTTGGTCATAGATCAGGGTAACAGAATAAGGTAGGCAGTTATTCTAGATACATTGCAAACAGGAACTGAGAATTTGATATCACGTGATAAAAAAGGGTTATGTAACATTTTCTTTGTCATGGGTAATCAGTGCACTAAAACATCGCGAGATCCGCCCCTAACTGAAGACGCAAAATACATGCAATCACAACGTTCCGATAACGTTAGGTATTATACGAAATGGGTTAGCAAATATGAATTTGATGATAAACTAGATAAAATTTCACTAGTTAAACTCCTTAAACAGCTTAAATCTGATGCGGGAGGTCAGGCAAAAAAGCAACGCCAATTAGGTATTCCTTAGGCACACAGGTGGATTGAGGAAGTAAATCGTAGAGAACAGAAGCTTAAGAATTCAAAAACATTGTTTTTAGACAAAGAGGATAATAACTTGGTAATAGCAACAGCTCCTCCTCCTCCTCCCTTACCCCCTCCCTTACCCTTTTCAGGATATGAAGCAAGTGGACAGGCTGGCCGCCCCCGCGTTATCCTGAAGTTTCAGCAAGACCACAACCATTTGTTAGAGATCCTATTGAAACTAGGTCCCAAACGCGTAAAACACATAGGGACACAGAATCATATCAAATAGAGAGAAACCTACAGGATGAGAGTGAGGAAGAAATATGCCCACTTATAGAAGTTCCAAATCCTCAGGCCAGACAGGAAGGGCAAAACCCAACACTCTTAGTATATAGACCATGGACACCGGAAGATATCCGGAAGGCTACTGAGGGAATCCCCCATCCGAAAGTTAATTTTACGAAATTTTTAGAAGATTTACAAGGCATGAGGTTGAGTTACCACTTGAATGGGGAAGAAGTAGAAAAAGTAGTAAGACAAATTATAGGTCCAGATTGGCACATGATTTGTGGCGCCTGGAATCCTCGTAATGCAGAGCTTAGACCATTCCCACATAGTGACGCAGAGTTAGACAACAGAGTGAAAGGTCTAACAGACCGAATCTCTGAGAAATGGAAACCTAGAGCAGACTGGACTTGCATTAATCAATGCATACAACAGGAAAATGAGACAATAGATGGGTACTATGCTAGATTATTAGAATGTTTTAATAATCATAGCGGTATGTCAGTTTCTGAGAACCAAATGAATGATTCCCCTTATGAACAACAATTGAAAAATGCATTTTTAAAAGGTTGCATTGCACCTATTAGTAGCTTCATTACGAAGCATATGATAGACCATCGAACAGGGAGGCTACAAGCCTTACTCGAATACGCTAGACATGCTGAAAGACATTTTAATAGTAAAAAGAAAAAGAAGGCGCAAGTCTTCACTGCTGAAGATGGAGCTGAAGTATTTGTATTACAGTCAGGTAAAAAGGGCAAAAAGAATGCCCAGGGAAACAAACAGTCAGACAAACGATCAGAAGATTTTGAAGAGAGAAAAAAGAGAGGTGAATGCTTCAAGTGCGGGAAAAAGGGACATCTAGCAAGGGATTGTAAGCAAAACAAAAAGGTAATTACAGAAGATAAGGCAGATGAGGACTGACTATATGATAGTGAAGATACATCATGTGAAAGTCAGAAATCATCAGGAAAAGTTAATAAACAGAAAACAAATGTAAATGTGATAGAAGGAGGAATAGAGGAAGTGCAAGTAGATATGGAGGATGAAGAAAGTGAAATTTTGGACTTAGCATTATTGAGTTTAGAACTCTACTTAGCAGATACGAAACCGGAAGTTACACTTCTGGTGGAGGGAAGGGAAGGGAAGTCAAATTCCTGTGTGACTTAGGAGCGTCACGGACTTTGATACACCCCTCCAAGTTACCAGAACATTCTGAATCACCTGATTATATACTGGTGAAAGCAGCAAATGGACAGCTATATAGGGAACCACTTTCCCATGATATAGCAATAACTGACCCTGTTTCAGGTATGACCCAGAGAAGTAAAATTGTTGTTTCTGCAAAGTGTCCAGTAAACCTATCGGGCAGAGACCTTATGCAGATATTTGGCATAGCAGTAGTTCCAACTGTACAAGGTATGAAGGCACAGAGACAAATGGATACCTTTGTAGTGTGATCAGAGGGTGAAACTTTTTACTGGTACAGCCAGGACCTAGTCACGACTGGTCCAGGGGCAGTAACCGAGGAAATGATGAACGTAGCCATCAGTAAAGCCCCCTCCCTTGACACTGATCGACAGCATTTGTTACACTGTACTCTATACTACTGTACTACACCAGGACCTGATAGAGAGTATGAGCAAGAATTGTTTAGAAATCGTGCAACTAGATTGGTTTTGCGTACTTTGTACTGGGATACTGAGGGGAACAGTGTAGTTAGCAGTTCATTACCTCAGGAATTCCTTGCATTATATAGATCAAATTGATTACCACATGTCAGCTTGACAAAGAACAAAAGTGTCAAATGGGCAGACTTAGGAAAGAAAGTAACAAGATGGGAGAAACAGACTGATTTAGAACTATCAGAACAAGGGAAACAAAAACAAAAACTGAATTGGTTGACACAGACACATCCATCTGTACACTTGCAATCTAGCAAGGACAGCTGATTAGTGTTCTTATTAGAAGAAGAAGAAAAGGCCTTATGTGAAATTCCAACAACTCTTTGGTCAACAGGTAAGTCAGATGTAGGACTTATTCGAACAGCAGGACCAGTTACAATTACCCCAAAGTCAGCTTTTATACCACAGAAAAGACAATACCCTTTGAGAAAGGATGCAGAAATAGGAATTAAGCCTATAATAGCAGCATTACTCAAAGAAGGAGTACTGGTAGAATCTCCTGATTCACCATGTAATACACCCTATTTCCTGTTAAAAAAGCAAACGGAGAATGGCGGATGGTACAAGATTTACAAGCTGCAAATAATGCAGTAATACCTAGAGCACCTACGGTGCCAGACCCACATACTTTGTTAAACGATTTAGAACCGCAACAGAAGTATTTCTCTGTGGTAGATATCAGCAATGCTTTCTTTTCAATACATATACATCTTGATAGTCAATATTGGTTTGCATTTACATTTCAGGGTAAAAGGTATACGTATACTCGACTACCACAGGGATATTGTGAGAGCCCAACAATATTTGCACAAGAAATGGCTAGCAACCTGGCAGGGTTTACCCCACCGGGAGGTAGTTAAATTCTACTTTATGTAGATGACATCTTGCTAGCAGCCCCCACCCAGCAACAGTGCAGGGAGGATACTGTAGCATTATTGAAATTTTTAGCAACACAAGGACACAAAGTAAACAAAAGTAAGTTACAACTTTGGAGAAAACAAGTTAGATACTTGGGATATGTAATATCCAATGAAGGTAGAATATTGGACAAGGAAAGAAAAACAGCAATCTTGCAAGCACCCAAACCAACAACCAAGAAGGAAATGATGTCTTTCTTGGGTACAACTAATTTTTGTCAGAGCTGGATACCAAATTATGCTTTGGAATCTGCTCCACTGACTGACTTGATATATAAGACGCCAATGGCAGCACAAGATATCTTACAATGGACACCTGATGCAGAAACGGCTTTCTGCAGGTTGAAGCAGTTGATAGCTTCTTCATTAGTTTTAGGACTTCCAAATTATCATAAACGATTCTTTCAGACCGTAGATTGCAAGCAAGGATATATGACGTCAGTATTGACGCAACAACATGGGGATAAGCAACGCCCCATAGCCTATTATTCATCACAGTTAGATCCAGTGGCACAATCTTTGCCTCACTGTGTACAAGCAGTAGTTGCAGCTGCAATGGCAGTACAGGCTTCGGCCTCAGTGGTGTTATTCCACCCTCTCACATTGAGAGTGCCTCATGCAGTTGCAATAATTTTACTGCAAGAAAAAGTGGCATACCTTTCTCCTGCTAGACATCTTTCATGTATGACTATACTGCTGAGCCAACCTCACATGACAATTGAACGATGTACCACATTAAATCTATCAACATTACTTCCAACTCCTGCGGAGGGCACACCACACAGCTGCCTGCAGGAAATTGAACAGTTAGCTTTACCTAGACAAGATCTCACAGATATGCCCTTGGACAATGCCGAGGTGACATATTACGTGGACGGCTCATGCAGAAGGGGTCCTACAGGGAAGAATCTGGTGGGGTATGCAGTAGTTACAGACACTGAAATTTTAGAAGCTCAATCCTTACCGCACAACTTATCTGCACAAGCAGCAGAATTGATAGCTTTGACGAGGGCATGTACTTTAGCAAAAAACAAGTGTGTGAACATATATACTGATAGTCAGTATGCTTTTTCTACAGTACATGTATTTGCACAACAATGGAAAAATAGAGGAATGATAACATCTAGTGGAAAACTTATTAATCACGCGCAATTTATTTTGGAATTATTAGAATCTATTCAGTTACCTACCAAAGTAGCTATTTGTAAATGTGTGGCTCATACGAAACAGCAGGATAAGATTTCAAAAGGCAATGCACGAGCTGACGCAGCTGCAAAGCAAGCAGCCTCAGACTCAGAAACTTTACTTTTGAATGAGGAATTACAACCCTCTGAGATTTTAGATTTAGACATGTTAAAAACAATGCAGATGCTTACTACAAAGGCAGAAAAACAAAAATGGGTAAAATGAGGCGCAATTCTTGAGAATGGACTGTACATTTCCAAAGAGAGAAAACCGATATTGCCATCTAATTTATTTAGATATGCAGCTTTGTTGAGCCATGGGCAGTACCATGTCTCAAAGGGGGGGGATGGTACAGTTAGTAAACCAAATATTCCAAACATACGGATTCACAAATTATACACAAAAATTTTGTGCAGCTTGTCATACTTGTAACAAGCACCATGCACAAGGAGCATTTAAAACCAAGCAAGGAAGTTTTCCTATACCACCATACCCGTTCCATACTATTTGTATGGATTTCATAGAATTGAATAAGTGTGAAGGGAAAAAGTTTTGTTTAGTTATTGTAGACATGTTTTCTAAATGGGTAGAAGCTTTTCCAACCAAAAACCCGGATGCAGCAACAGTGGTGAAAGCCCTGATAAAAGAGATAATCCCTAGATTTGGCATTCCGGAAAGGATTTATAGTGACAACGGCACTCATTTCGTGAATCAGACTGTTCAGCAACTTGGGAGATTTTTTGGTATCTTCTTAAAGAACCATTGTGTCTAACACCCACAGTCAGCAGGACTGGTGGAAAGGTACAATGGTACCCTCAAAAATAAGCTTAGGAAGCTAGTAGAGGAGACCCAAAAGAATTGGATATACTGTCTGCCTCTGGCACTGCTGAGTATGAGAACGGTTCCAAATGTAAAGGGTTTGACTCCCTTTGAAATGGTTTTTGGGAGAGCATATTATGTGCCTCAGTGGAAAGCTCTCATGCCTGCAGAGCAAGAGGCTGACAGTTCATTAGATAGTTATATGAGGAAACTGCTAACAAATAAATCTGTTTTGCAGTTTAACTATTTTTCAGATAAGGAACAGACCAGACCGGTGGAAGCAGTCTTGGCCCCTGGGACATACGTGTGGCTGAAAGTGATGAAAAGGAAGAATTGGGTGAGTCCAAAGTGGGCGGGACCGTACCAGGTTCTGTTGGCAACGTCTACTGCAGTCAGAGTGGCCGAGAGGACGTCCTGGGTTCATTTGACACATTGCAAACCGGTAAAGAACTTTCAACTTGATAAAAACTTTGTGACTGATACACAACCAGACCGAGATGGCCAAAAACAAAGCGAATAGAAATTTAGATCAACCCCAGAGATGTTGCATAATCATTTTGTTGTGTGAACATTTATTGACTGTAATTGTGACAATTTTCCTCTTGTTGTGGTTTATCTTACACACAACCACACAAGTGAAAGTGGGAAGGCATGACGAAACGTCTACAGACTGGCATCCAAATTTTAACACATACCTAGCCATGAAACATGTATATGCAGAGTCTATGAACATTTCAAATTGCTGGGTTTGTACAGCTATACCAACAGCATATGGAGGACTGATAATGTCCGCTGTCCCTTTGGGGTAAATGAGACTTGGAAGAATTTATTCTTCGATACAGGAACTGTGAGATCACAGGACAAAATAGCTTTATTTTTACCTGTCACACAAAAAGGAGCTGTATGTTTTTATAAGAATGATACCCTCCAGGTGGGCTGGAGCAATTGTAATATAACCATATCTTACCGACGTTATATTAAGAATAGTAATGGCAATACTTTTTGCAATACTAATTATGACTCATATTTGAACTCATTGAAAACAACTATGAATGGCATTCGCAAAAATCCAGTTTTGTTCTAACAATTGTCAGTTATAGATCAGAAAATGTTTCATGCAGGGCTGATGCGTATTAGTACTAAAGTAGAAAACTGTTATTTTATTTGTGGGAAAAAGGCATATAAATGATTACCTGAGAATTGGTCCGGCAGTTGTTTTTTGGGTTATTTGGTTCCGGCAATAAGACATACTGCAGAATTGCCTTTGGGTAAGATACGAAACGTGAAAGAAGCAGCTCGAAAACCTGAAGGTCCAGTTGAAAAACCTGTGAATCCAGTCGGAAGGATCGAAGCTGGCTGGAAAGATCATAATGCCGTGAAAGACAAAAGCAAATTGACTGATATGGACTTGAGTGACAGTGTAATATCCTGGGCAGGAATATTCCCAGCCTACGGAGTAGTCAAATCGATTTGGGAGCTGAGGAAGTTGTCGAAACTTCTCAAAGTAATGAGTAATGCAACTTTTTCTGCCCTAGAACTGGTGACTGATGAACTGAATGCAATGAGAACTGTTGTGCTACAAAATCGAATGGCTCTTGACTTCACCCTAGCGGTGAGAGGTGGTACGTGCGCGCTTATCAAAGAAGAATGCTGTGCGTACATACCAGATAATAGGCATTAAATTAATAATCACCTAGAGGTAATTCAGCGAGTATCAGCCATGACTGAACCAGGCCCAAACCCACTGATGGACTTTTTCCAGAATCTATTTGGGGGGGGTTCCATCCTAATGAATATTCTGATTGCCATTTGTGTGGGTATACTCCTAATAGGAGCATGTGTTTGCTGTGGAATTCCCTGCATGAAAAGATTAATCAAAGATTTTATTGATGTATCTGTTGCTGAAACTTTGTACCAAGATATTGAGATTGAGAGATTGATCTCAGATGACATTTTTTCTGAAGTATAGATTGAATGACTCACCTAGCTGAAAATCCTAAGTGGAAAAGGCTAGGAGATGAAATGACACTATGCATACTTAAAAATAGAATAAAAAGTATTAATAGGGAGGAAAATGTTAGTAAAATGTTTATTTGAATACATGAGAAATGCTAATTTAAAAGCAAAGTAGTATATAATGCATTTTATTCTATTAATCATATAGTAGAGAGGATTAATTCATGTTTAAATGTAAAGTAGTTTTGAAACTGCAGTGTGGCTTGAAGCAAAGCTGACCTTCGACCCTGGCAGATGCCAGCTTAGCAAGTTTTAATGTTTATGCTTTTCACAAGTGATTATCTGCTGAGTCAGGAAATTAAATGTGTGAAATAATGAAATCTTCTGCTCTTTCCTGCTAAGATGATTTGGCCTTGTATATGTATTACTGAGATAGCACACAGCTGTGTGAGAAAGTGTACCAGAGAACAAAGACATGTATTAAGAGACCGAATCTGCTATTGTATTCGAACTGATATGAAACCTTGAAGAAGTAACTTTACAGAAAGACATTGTCTGACCAGGTGGATAGCAAGGCCGTATTGTATCCAGAGGAAAAGTTTTTTAAAATATACAGCATCAGCAGTTTTAATGAATAGAAGACTGTAAGCTAAAGTGATGTAGATGCCCTGTGACATACCACATCAGTAAGGTGGGCCCAGCTTGAATGTTAAACCTATCTAAGATTGTGTGCTTCCTGTTTCATGTCAGACAAAATTCTGTACTTGTACGTTTTTTGCCTCCTGGTGTACACTAGTAAACTTTTGAATCTGAACCTCCTGTGTATTGAATTCTTGATTTTATTTAACAGTGGTTATTGTATTGTACTATATTGTATTGTTTTACAATGATTTTACACTGATTGCACTGTGATATTGTCACTTTATATATTGTATAGCTCCCCTCCCTCATAGATAGACTAAGAGTCATCAGACTCCATCATATCACATATTGTATGTCCCCTGCTGTACCTAGATTCAGCCGTGGGTTCTCAGTCTGTCCCTGCCCTATCTTTTGCCCGTCTTCTATCACTAGACACCTGTGGCAGTGTATAAACTGCTACATAATTACTGATGTCCATTTCCTATTACCACTGAGTGAGTCCACGTTAGAGGTGAAAAAACAACCTCACATAAACAGGTTATCAGAACCCATATTAATATCACATCTATAAATTGAAATACAAACATGAAACATTCCTATGTTGAGGTGCGGCAAAAATCACTTCCCAAACAATACAAATATAAAACTGGCAAATATCACTGTAGTGCTGTTTGGCATGACCAGCCTAACTATGAAATGCCCTCCTTCAAGGCCTTCCTGGCTCTGGGAGGCCTGGGTGTTTGTGTTCTTATTGAAACTTGTTTCCAGAAAGTGACCTCACTCTCTGTTTACCTGACTTCTCTGCCTACCACTCATTTAAGCCTGCAAGTGCCGATAGCAGTAACATAGGCAGGCCATTACAGACATTGTTTTATATATTTATACAGAAATTCAACTAGTAATAGTTATCAAACTGAGAGGAAGTGAAAAAAGGCAGACGTCGCGAAAATATACTGGTATGACTAAGAGGCACACCAGGGGAAGAAAGGTTAAAAGGGAGCATAAGAAGAGACCATGTGAGTAGATAGTGGTAGTCAAAAAAGTAGGAAGTTGTGTAACAGCTGGAGATGTACTTAATAATTGAGATGAAGGATGTCAGTAGAGGATGGAGCGAGAGGGGGCAAAGAGATTGAGGCATAGGAGGGCAAGGAGCGATAGGGAAAAAAGCCAAATCTGCAGTAGAAACAAATGTAGTGAACCAACAGTGGAAGGCAGGCTAGCTAAGGAAGAGGAGAGGAAATAGAGGTAACAGGAAGTGCATTAATCAGGATTGGAACATGGACATAACCAGTAACTTTTTAAGTGTGTCTTTAGTGCAGCCTTGAAGTGTTTGCCTGATGGAATGGTGGTTATAGTGCGTGGGAGAGAGTTCCATAATTTGGATATTATGTTGAAGAATAGAGCTTCCCCAGCTGAGTTCTTGGCTTTGATTACTAGAAGTAATCATTAGATTAGTATATACTTATGAGCCTATGAACCAGTGGCGGTGGTGTATCTGTCTTCATCCAGAACACCATCACCACTAGACTAATCAAACAGGATAATGACATCAACTCTTTCATATCTTACTTTCAGTAAACAAGACTTCATACCTCATCTTGGTCAGCTACAGAACTCTGTGGCACCAGCAAATCAAAAAATGTATCCTACTAAACTACGATTCTTTTCCATTAACCCAAACACTATCCTTCTCAGGGACTTTAACTACTGATCCATAAATTGACATACTTACACCTCTACCACTAAATATGCATAACACTTCCATGACTTAATTATTGCAAACTGTCTTGATCAAACAGTACCCAACCCATTAGGGCACCAACATACTTATCTTGTCCAGACAGACAGAGACTCTAACTGCTTTTAAGCCATTGTCATAACCGTACTGGTCAAATCAGATCATCATGCAGTTTTATTGATAATATAATCCCAGTATAGGTCAACAACCAACCCAACCATATTTCGGGACTTCTCAAAGGCCACTCTACTTGTGCTTGATGACATCTTGTGATGGTTCAAGAGTCCCACACCCTTCAGTGACCTTATAGCAAATGCCACTGCATACAGCCAAAGTTTATACTCCCTTTCTCATTCTTATATATAGCTTTGTGTTCCTCTTCACCACAAATAAAATGCCAGTTCTAAAATCAAACTCCTGTAGTGGAACTAAACTATAAGCAAACTCTACAATAAAAAGAAAATGCTCACAGCCCTAAATAACAGAACAAAAGTCCATCATGTTATATTCAGCCATAAAAGAGCTAACTAAAAACTCTGGAGCAAGACCAAATCCTGCAGAGCTGATTATGAACCAAAAATTGCTACATCAGCAAAAGATAACCACAAGATATTCTTTAATTATGAACATCAAAAACAATACCCAGTATTGTACTAAGCTCATCTCTAATGGCAACACCCACTCAAACCCAAATGGTATAGCTCACTCACATTCTTGTAGATAAGTTTTGCTCCAACTTAACCCCTCTGTCAGCACAGTTCTCCTCAGTACAAACTATCCAGTCTGTACCCCCCCACACACCAGTAATTACCTCTGAACAGGAAGTAAAAGAAGTCTCCAAGACCAAAAGTAAAATTCTGTGGATCCAGATAACATACTGGGATAACTCATGGTCAATATAAAACACCCTCAAGCAGACCTCTTCCTTAAATTACTCAATCACAATTTCTCTATTGGATATGTATCAGAAGCCCAGAGAATAGCTCTAATAGTTCCCTTATACTACACAAGCCCCACCATGTACAGTGGCAACCATAGATCGATCAGCCACACCACCATCATTTGACAGGTGATGGAATGTATCTTGATTTGCATCATAAACAGGTACATAGGGACCCTACAATCCCTAAACCCTAATCAGTCTGGCATTGTAGATGGTCGGGCATTCCTAATAAATCAAGGTGACGTCTTTGAAACAATCACAGAAGCACTAGATAAGGGTATGCCATGCACACAGCTTACCTCAGTGTAGATATCACCTCTGACACTATACCCCACTCCAGCATCATTAACAAACAGGTCAAACTCAGTATAAATCCATATGTAACCCTCTGGATTGACAAAATGCTCACTGATGGCCACCACTCTATTAGAGTTAATGGCATACTATCCTCTAAAATATTTCTCATGGGTGGTATACGCCATTGCTCTGTTTTGGAACCAATTATATTTAATGGTTACTTCTCTGATGTTAAGTCATACATCTGGCTGATCAAGTTCATAGACACTACAATCTTGGAACCGTCATTAACTCCTTGAAGACACTCACATCATTCAAGAAGGTGAATTCAGGCAAGCTCATGTAAATGTATCATGGTCTAAAGCTAAATGCCATAAAGATTTGGCATTGTAAAGTTAGGAAACAGGAACTCCTGCTTAAAACAGACACTGCAATTAGAGACCTAGGCATTTGCAGGAATAATGAACGTTTCTTTGACCATTACATATAACCCACCACTAAAAATCTCATCCAACTGATTATTATTGGTCAGATATGGTTATCTACGTGTCTCTGATCAGGCATATATTAGAACACAATTTGCACTTTGGTATATACCTGTCCAAACCCTTAACCCAACTTGAAAAAATAAAGGTTCCTCACCAAAAAAAAAATATATCTTGGATATGAACTCCCTAAGTTACTCAAAGTGAATAAAAGCCCTTTCTCTCATTGCTGTCTCCTACAGGGTGCTGTGGGGTAATATATGCCTAGCATATAAATCTGTAAATGGCCTCTGACCTGATCTTTTGTGTTTATATATCTGCAGAACTAGTAGCAATACTAACACAATAGCAAATGACCTAATTGTATGTTGGAACATAAAATGCACTTGATGTAACAGATACCTCTCCCAAATAATTCCCAATGGGTAGAAAAAGCTCACATTTTTCATTAAAGCAAAGTATGTCCCTCACTATCCTCAAGTCTAAGTTAAACGAATGGATAGGAAACCTCAAATTTACCAGATACCACACCCACCTTTCCCTTAAGGACAGAAAAAGTAACTACTTGTTTATACCAGTGGTATTATCCCAGGCTAACTGTTCTATTGCCTAGAGTAGCAAACAAATATGAACCTATGAACAGTGAACCCTTTTATAAAGCAGATTCTGATTTCTAGCCTCATAACACACTATAGTGAAGCACTAATATACAAAAAATTCAGTGGGGAATCAGTATACTTGCTCTATTATCTATTGGTCAGCTACTTGCACCTCTTTAAATTACCAGTCTTATCATTGCAAAGTAAATCACAGATAGAGCCTGACCTCCAGGGAGTATAGCGCAAAGAATTATCAATAATATCTGCATATAAGAGTTTGGGTAGAGCATACTTTATTTTATAGCTCACTTGCAGAAATTGTTTTGTTTTCACTTCGATTTTTTTTTTTGACTTGCTCAATGAATTGCACAACTGGTTCAAATAATTTTCAGTATTCACAGATATGCAGTAATACAACTTAATTTCTATTGATATTGATAGTATTTTATTGTGTTTATATGTCCCATGCAGCAGCTAAAATGCGTCTGAATGGAAACAGAATGATAGCTAGATAGCTAATGTATTGACAGACATACAGATAAAAGCAACGTTTTCTGCATTAGAGGGAATAAAATATTGTCTGCTGAAGTATCCATTTAGAGTGTCACTAGAACCCGTACTGATAATGAAAATATAAACAGCACCGCAAACCATTACGACCGACTTCAAAACTTATTAAAAAGTAAAAGGCTGTATAAAGATTTATTTTAAGGCATAGGAACACTTATGAATTACCAGGTTAAGCTGCACCTGGAGCCAAGCATATAACCAGTAGTTCAACAATACAGGATACTATCATTCTATTTGAGGAAGAAAGTGGAAAAAGAACTAACTGGATATTCCTCATAAGTAAATTAGGGTCTATGTCAGAACACCAAAAACTCAACATGTCTAATGCTCACATGAGCAAACAATCAGGAACTCAAAATTGCTATTGTGGGGGCTGCGCCCCCATGCACTCTGCTAAATATATATTCCTACTTCGAGATCACACTACAGTGAGGAAAGGGCAAATATTCAGATCTTCACTTTACTGCAAGTCCAAAAAAACAACATCGACTTCCTGATTATTCGCTCATGTGAGCTATCGACATTTTGAGTTTTCGGCATTCTAAAGTAGACCCATAAATTGGCCAGCACATAGGTTCACCAACTGTTACATCTCCTAAGCTAAAGCAACCATGTCAAGTAAGGATATAAGCAGACCTGAAGGTGGCAAATATAATAAAGAGAAAGAAAAAAAAAAAAAAAAACAACTCCAGCAGTAAATGATACTATAAACACCTAGAATTATAAACAGGGACAGGAAATATAACATTTCTGACTTGTAAGGCTTGTAAGATACAAAAGACTCATAATTTTATATAGCAAAACACACAATGAACAAGATGACACTGAGAGAAGGCTTGAAAGTCTTACAGATAACAAATGATCACCGAACACACAAAACTGTGAATTTGATAAATAGATATATTTTTTTCTGTCTTCATATCTTCAGCAAAGGAAATTATACCATATCCAAACAAAGTAAAGGTATGCATGACGTGTCACTGCAAAATAATGCAAACGAAGAAGTCTGCTAGACATAGCAAAATACAGCTTATATTTTATTATTATATCAGTATAATAATAACACCTTAAGAGGATTAATGAAAAAGGATGCATGATTTGAATTCAAAGATGGATATCAAAGAAATAGTACTTGAGTAGTTTCTCCTCAGTGAGAGTGATACCGTACTTCAATACAAAGTCTGAGCTGGTGGTAGGAGTTTATGCAAGTTCAATGAAGCTATGAGCAGTCTTAAGTCAAGGGCAAATTACAGACAACATATAACAGCCTGGGTAGGTAGATCATTGCCAAATGTGGAAGAGAGATGTTCGCAAAAAGAAGAGAAAGCAATGGCCATAGTATGGAACCAAGATCATGCTCATACACATTTGTTTGGAAACAGTTCATATTGATAATTGACTAGATTTCAGAGGAAACAATTTTTAATAACATAAAATCAAAACTACCTCTTGGAACTGAGAGAGAATCACTTATGTTATGGCCCTACCAAGTCAGAGTACAGTACATTATCAGTGTGTTTTAATGTTTTGTGATTGATCTACAGTAGATGTGTCCAACCTGCGGCCCTCAGAGCTCTTCCATGCAGCCCTCAACCTCTTAACTGCAACATCGATGTACGCATGCCCCAAAACACTTTTTTTGTTTTGTGTTTTTCGCTCCCGTGACCTGTAATGCTAATGTTGGTGTGCGCATGCGCCAAAGCACCCTTCTAGTTTTGTTTTTGAGCCAAAAAAAGGTCAGTGTGTTTACACCATTATTTTACGCCAGTCAGTGTGTGTGTGTGTGTGTGTGTGTGTGTGTGTGTGTGTGTGTGTGTGTGTGTGTGTATGTGTGTGTGTGTGTGTGTGTGTGTGTGTGTTCTTGCTGAAGATGGACTCCTGTATGGATTTGCTGCTTTTGCCTTTGAAAGGGACAGCAATTACCTGTGTTAAGAGGTAAGTATGGAGTGAGTGAGTGCATGCATGAAAGCAGAATTGTGTGCGTGAAAGTAGAAGAGTGTGTGTGTGTATGTGTGTATATGTGTGCATGACTGGGAGAGACGCATGCACAAAGAGGCTAACAATTATCAGTCTACCTACTGAACACAAACAAGTTAGCTCACAAATATATCATACACTGAGTACACTTTCATTAAATTGCGGCTTTCCTGACAGGGAGAGTGTTGTATTGAACATGAACTCATACCTCTTAACTGTAGGGATTTCCAAAGAATGTCTGCATTTTTGCCTCATCTTCCAATTTGTGTCTTTTGCTTAGGAAACAAAAGTAGTCATCCAAGGTAATGCAGTTCCAGGGCGTAAGAATGAGACAGCAGCCTAGGGTTAATGGGTCAGTAGTGGACTGACTATGTGGGACTGTATCATATAAAGTTGTATTGTTTTTTCAGACAAACAAAAAGTACCTAGTACTGTTTTTTCATTGGTGGGTTACAAGCAGTGGTAGATTGGACAACAGTAAGCATAGCTTTGGCGGATCATCAATACTGGCAAATCAAGTGGGCACAATGTCATTTTTTAAATGTTGGGGATTTTAGTGTGTATGTGTGTACTTATGTGTTGGGAGTGCTGCAACAGTAGATGATTATTAAAGACAGAGACTTACGGACTGTGGAGAATATGTTTCTTTGTTTCAAAACCTAATACTTGGGTACGCATACCAGAAGTAGATTTTTTAAGACATAGCTTCTTGCCATTTACAGTGGATGGATATTTACATTGAATAGACAATGTATTAGCGTGGGCCTGTGGGGTTCTGAAGGATGCCAAGTCTACCACTGCCAATGTCTTGTAAAGTGACCTGGAAATGGATATTGGGATGTTACTGAAAAAATATAGTAATTGGGCTTAGAAATATAGTTTAATTAAACAAAGTGTACTTTCAATTTACAGGCCATAATTTAATTTATTTCAGGTAGTCCAGATACTGGTAGATTATATACCATTAGACTTAATTAGGGAGAGCTGTCATTCTGGGGAAACAAGCAGCCCTAGTTTCAGAGAAAGCTCTGTGGTTGTTTGCAGGTAGGAAGTTGCAGGATGTTGATGCAATGTATTTTATTTATTATTTTTAATGCATTTGTCATTTCAAAGCATGGTTTGCTTTGATGCAAAAGAAGGCAGGACTGAATGAGCCATATAATGTTTAACTGACAATAATGGGATAGAAAGATTATAAGTGATGTATAATGTTTGCAGCTACAGTTGTTTCAATGGTGTCTGTGATGCATAACTATTTTTGGGCCTGTGTCCCACTTTTATTTTTCGCTTTGTCCAGATTTCTTGCTCTAAGGTTGAGAGGTATGGTTCCATACATCAGAAGTTGTATTTACCTTGGAAGACTTTTCGACATAATTATGAAAAACAGAGCCTTTTTAATATCTCTGCTTATTTCCAATATAAACTGCCATGTAACCTTGCAAATAACCTTCTTATTAAGCTACTTTACTTCTTTTGGAATTGACAGGTATGATTCATCTGTTCGGACATAAGCATAGAGTGCTAATGTGACTTTGATTTCTTGCAGCAGTCTGTGATTTACATAATCACAATAACTTTTCTGTGTTTCTGGGTGTGTAATCAGTTTAACAGTTTTAAAGAAGTTTTCCAAAAATAAATTAATATATAATAAATAAATAATCCTCTCTACACTTTGAGCTATTGACAAAGTCTGGGTATTTGTTTTTTTCAAAAGCGAAGGTCAGCATTACAGCTCAGTAAACTGTCAATCTCTGAGTAACTTCTGCACAAATTAAAATGTCTTAATGTCAAATGGCTTTAGATTGGTGGGAAGTTTATTTTAATTTATTTTATTTTATTTTACATTTGTTTACCAGGAAAGTCCGACTGGACACAGGTCCATTTTCAGCGGAGGCCCGGGGAGAAAAGCTCCAAAAATAACACAAAACAATATAATACAATACAAGAGAGAGAGAGAAACAGCAAATTATGGATGTAGTACTCGTACAATATGGCAGAGATTACATCTAGCAACAGTGAGAATCACTGAGGTACAGAATAAACTTAAAAACATTTTTTTTTTTATAGTTATAATTACAACAAGGCAAATATCAATGAGTAAAGTTTTTAGGAGAAAGCTGTTTGTACATAGCTGAAGCTCTGAAACAATCTTTTGGTATGGATTAACCTGGGGATTGACACAAGTTATATGTTTACACCAGTATGTAGCATTATAGTTTATGGTTTTCTTATTGATTTACTTTTTGCCGAGCAGTTGTTTGTTGATCTATTGATGGTCCTTTTGGTGGTGGGAAATTACATGGACGAATCCATCTCGATTATGATTTTTTTTTTTCAGATATTTTGACTTCCAGACAATTTCATTCAGTGAGTGGGTGTCATGTGATTACTGAGGTTGCCTATTTTACAAGTAGGGGATTTGTGTGTGTGTGTGTGTGTGTGTGTGTGTGTGTGTGTGTGTGTGTGTGTGTGTGTGTGTGTGTGTAAGAGAGAGAGATTTAATATGTATACTGAATATAATTTTGCAAATGGAATTCTTAGTTAAACATGCCCCTCTTCTTGGGCAACTAGACTTGAGTAACCAATATTAGATCTTAGTTGTCCAGTTGGGAAAGGTTAGTATGTGTATTTTCCATCTGGTTTGATGAAGGCTATGCTACTTACCCAAGGACTACATTTATGGCTATCCATCCAGCCATTGTGTTGCTGAACTACATTGTTTGATAATGAGGGGAGTATTTTACAGAAGTTGAAGGTTTTTGTGTCAAGAACCTGGCCATAAAAAGTGGTTTGTTTATGTTGCAGTGAAGTCTGTGGTCTTTGTAGTGAGTGTTTTAAGTATAACAAGTATCTCTGAGGTAGAGGAAGTCTCTTAAGGCAGGATCTTTCTTAGCCTGGAAAGCAAGCCAATGATGACATTTATAGGGGCCAGTGAGAGACAGAGGAAAGCAAGAAGCTTTTTAGTCTGTTTGGATAACTAAGTGAACTTAGTCCTTTGACCTTTTTTGTCAGAAATGATTGTAGTCTTTCTTTTGGCAGGGTGTTTTGCTGAGGCACATGCCAAAAGGGGCATTGCACTCAATAATGGCTCTTGTAAAGGAAGACTACAGGGATGTTATGACCTCCTTGTCCGTGGATGAGATACCCATACTAATGAAGTGGGCAATGTAAAAAGCTTTCCTTACAACGGAGACAACGTGGTGGTCAAAAGTCAGGTTTCTATCAACCTTGGTGCCCAAGTACCATACGACTTATTGCGTGCTTACAACATTGTTATTAATGTGATAATTTGTGGGGACATCACTCTCCTCAAAGGGGATGATGATGCATTTTTTGGCATTTAGCTTGAGGCCATATTTCTGGCACCAGTTATTTGTTTGGGTGAGACCCTCTTGTAGCTTATTCAGAATTGTTTTATTAAGTCAGTAATGTGAATTCTTTATTGCAAATTTGTTGGGTTATTTTTGTGGATTATATTATTGTAGGACTGCTGATGTTGATATTTTATGTAGTTGGACTGCTGGAATGTTTTTTCCAGTGAGAAATGCTAGTGCTGTAGTGAATATCTGTTTATTTGTAAAAAAAAAAAAATATATATATATATATATATATATATATATATATATATATATTAACTAAGATGTTAGAGTTAACTGTTAGATTAGAGAATTAGAATTAGAATGAGAATTAGAATTTTAAGGCAAACATTAGGCATTTATTACATTTATTCATTGTTCAAATGCAACTACAGTACAGCCAGGAGGTCGACTGTGGTCTTCCGGATCAATGAAAGAGTTAACTATATGATATATTTTATATGCGACCCCAAGACCATTTCTGTTCACTCAATGCGGCCCCAGCAAGCCAAAAGGTTGGACACCCCTGATCTACAGTATGCTACACCATGAAATCTGATTTCTGTCTTTGTAAAGGACAAACCAAAGTCATTCACCTTTGCAAGCAATCAAAAAACAATAAAAACTCATCTGGATCTCCTTTGCTATGAAAAACAAATCATCTATAAACCTCTTATAAAAACATTTCCCTTACAATATATATCCTGGTATAAAAATTAATCTTCCAATTGACTCATAAATACATTTGTGTAGCTGGAAACTAGAAAGGTTGGGTTGGGTATAGTTTTGGACACTATTTTATAGCCATTTGTTATGAATTTGGCTTCTTATGTGAAACAAAAGATAAATAAGGTAAACTGGCACGATTGCTTTTTTTATAAACTGCAGATGTGTGCAGTTGATATACATTTGTCTTTCATGTTAAGGGTTTGCAAGCTGTTGCACATTATTTTGGTGAGGTTTTGAGGTCTTAAGAAATTCTGAAACTTTTATAGTTTGGTCTTATTAATAATTAGTTTGCCTTTAAGGTCCATATTATAATCAAGTTCGGGGGACTATGATGTGAAGGAGCTCCAAATTTTTTTGATAGCTTGCTAGGGCAGAATGATTTTGGTTTGTCCTTCACTTGTGATATACAGAAATAGAGTATACATTACTTGAATTTGTAATGGGTGTATTCATTTTACCCTGTTTAGAAAACTCTCATCAGCAAATACTTTTTTATATGCTGCCGGTGCTCATCCTGCTGACCATATTGAATCTTTCCCATATGGGGAATTTTTGTGCTCTAATAGTGAGAAATTTGACAGAGTGGCAGATGAAGTACTGCAGTGGCTTCTGGGGAGGGGACTATTCAAATGAACTGTTTAATTCTCATACTTCTCATAGCAAACTAGAACAGATCAAAAATGGAGGGTTGGTGTTTAAGCCCAAATAGAATTTAGAATGTAGGTCTCAGAAGGAAGAGTATTTTGTTGCTTAATATGCCCATTTTGTAGAAGCTTCAGCTGTTTTATTTTTACATTTGGTGGATTATATGCAATAACTGGTTAGTTAGAATGATTGATTTCTTCATTCCACATATTAAACATTAATCCAGACTATCATACATTTTGTTTTATTTTAAAAATATATGGTGTGCTAAGTAAGTGTGATACTGCCTTATGATATAATTGAGTCATAAACACTAAATGATAATGAATGATTATAATGCAGGATAACAGCTTTTGTGTCCAGTTTCTAAGACTAAAATGCATAGTTTCCAACATAGTAAGAATAAAACAGCTCCTTCCATATTTGTTTTAAAGATCAGTTCAATGACTGATTTATCTACAGATCCTTGTAGAGTATAGGCAAGGTTCAATGTAAATGTTAGTATGTATGTTTCCACTATAGATGATAATACAGAGTTTGCTATTAATGAAATTACAAAATGATCCGGGGATTCTACTTATGTATAACTGTCATCAGAAATTGAAAAATTAAATAATAGTTGTAAAAGGGGAAGTTTATACAATTTTTTAAAAAATATTTAATCTGGCATTCAACTAAATTCCTGATTTTATGTATATATTCTGTATATATTACTGTAATCAAACTAAGTTCTTGCTATGTATATGTTCCACATATATTACTGTAATCACTATGTGTAACACCATTACTACTTCTGTACCAATTAATGTTTCATTTTTTTCTGTATCTATGTTCTTGTTGGAGCATTTCTTCCTGGGTCTCCACTGAAAATGAGCTCTTTTAAGCTCAGTGGACTTTTGCAGTAAACAAATGCAATAAAATAAATATTAAAAATAAATAAAATAAAATACATTTCATTCCCAAGTTATCTTTTTACAGGAAACATATAATAAAAGAAGATTTGGACAGACAATACTAAACACTATTCTGGATTGACTAGTTCTCATTATAAGCAAAAGAGAATAGTGGTGTCTATTTTATGGAAAATGATTTGCTTCTACCTAAAATCCTGAATACATTTAGTGATAAAAAATGCATGTTTTGTTCATTGACTTTAGAGATTCAAAGGAAACTATACACTTTGAATACCTGCATTGGGAACACAATGGTTAAACAACAGTTGGGAGAAATAATGCAAATATCAAAGGGAAACGTTATTTTTGCTGATGACTTTAATTGTATTTTAACTGACAAGGATACCACCACTAGCTGTAAAAGGAAGAAACCTGCCTCAGTCAAGGCTTTGGTGGAGTTCACTCACCTATATAATATGAGAGATATCAGACTCACTATTTTCTACACGTTTCTCACACAGGTATGGGAACAATCAAGAATAGACAGAGTATATGTTTTAAATGAGATCACTAGTAGAGTGGATAATGCTAAAGTACTTTCTTGCCCACTGTCAGATCATAATACAATAACATTTGAAGTTATATTGAATTCTAGTAATAACATCCCAATTAAAAGGATTTCTGTGTATATAACCAATATGAAAGACTTTAAGGAGTTCTTTAATAAAGAAATTCAAACTTTTATTGAAATTAATCATACAGGTAACACCTCAGAGATTTTTGGATGGAACTCTTAAAAAGCATACCTTTTTGGCAAAATTACAAGTTGGTAGTCACACAAAAGAAACAATAGGACAAAGAAATGATAGAGTTACAGGAAAAAATTGATAAGTTAAAATTAGATAGTCAAAAAGGAAATAATAACAGAAGAAATAAATAGCTTAAACAGTAAACATTTAGAAATTTCACAACATAAAACTATGACAAATTTAGAAAGATTAAAATAACTAATTATTCCATAAATCCTAAATCTATGCAGAAATTGGCTACTAGAACAAAAATGATTGTTAAATCTAAGCACATCAAAGAATTATACTCATCTATTAGTAAAAACAAGGTTACTGAAATAGATAATATTCTGGATGTTTTTAGATCTCATTTTAATAAGATTAATCAACACTGGATACACAAGATCTAATAAAAAATGTATAACAAATACTAAAAATAGACTGTCAGAGGATCGAATAAAAATAATTGACAAGCCTATATCAATATCTTAACTCAAAATTCAAATTAATAAATTAAAACCCAATAAGACACATAGAAAGGATGATATAATACCTGAACTATACAAAATGATGACTAAGGATGCTTTGAGTATTTTACTAAAGCCATTTTCAATAGTTAAAGGATTTACAAAGGTACCACCATCCTGGAAATACACTCTAATATCCCCAGATGTTCATCGTGTTTCACTGTTGCAGTCATGACTGTAGGGTTCTCCCCTGCCGGCAGGCAGTCCTCGATCGGCCAGAATCCCAAAGTCTGGGTCCAGCGTCGGCTGTTCAACCATGCTCCCTGACGTCAGAGCGCCAGGAGTACAAAGCTGACAGCCGATGCCATGTTCTCCAGTCTTTCTTGCCGTGTGGTGATAGCAGTTCGCAAGTGCCGGTCAGCTGACTCCTGACAATCTTTTTTGAACAAAACTTCAGTCCCAAGACTTTATTCTCCTACTCAAAGCTAAGTACCCCGTTGGGGAAACTTTTTTCTTGCTCCAGTCCGATGTCAGAAAAAGTTAATAATTGTATTTCATGTGGGAAGCAAATACCTCATAAGGATTTTCATTCTTACTGTATTCCTTGCTTAGGCCCTGACCACGACGTAGCTAGTTGTCTGTTTTGTGCTAGATTCAATCAACGTACAATTAAATGAAGGTACGATTTTGCATTTCATTACTTTGGTAGGCATTTTAATTACAAAATGTCATCGGATACGGTTCCAGCTACCGAAGTTCACAAACAACGCAAGGACAAAGACAGGCCTCCGAGGTCCAAATCTGATGATATCGCACAAGCAGAGCCAGCTTCAGGTTCGGCCGTCGTCAGTGAGGCGCTTTTGCAGCCCCTGTCGTCGGCTATTTTGGAACTGATGGCCAAAACGGACTCCCACGAGGAGCCATCTAGGCCTTTGAATATTTCAATTGCAGGACCTTCAGACAATGCTCCTTCGGATGGGTCCGGAGCCGCTGTGCAGGTACCGGCTTCTGAAGGTGTTTACAGGCCTACTCAGCTTCTGATAAAGGCAAAGCCAAAGACAAAGGCAAAGACTCCTTCCAAATCAAAGACTGCAACACAGGCCTCTTCTGATCCAGCTCCCAAGTCACAGAAACAGTTACTCAAGATGGCGGAGGATTTACTTACTATGATTAGGGGTACTCATCCCCCTCCAGATAAAAGGCCAAGGCAGGAAGTTTATTATGACTCCTCTGATCAGGCTTCTGTTTCTTCAGTTTCTTCTTCTGACCAGGAATATTCTTTCCCTCCTTATGAGGATTCTGATGCTGAGGAATCCTTTCCTTCAGCTTCTCCCCCTGAGGATTTCTCTTTTGGGGAAACTTTGCATGAAATGAGGGAACATTTCCACTGGGAAGGACAGGAGTATTCAGAATCTAAGAAAAGACTAAGGGATTTTCTTCTTCTTCCCCAACATAGACACCTGGCTATTCCTCCTATTTTGGATATTGTGGATGATGCTTTTTCGGAGGCTAACTTAACCCCTGACTCTTTCCCTCCTGCTCCTGCTAAGCCTGACAGATATTACAGGGTTCCTGATTCCCACCAGTTTTTATACAAGAACCCTACTGCTGACCCTGAAACCATTTCTCAGGGTCCTAAGGGAGTTAAGGCCGCTTCTGCTAAAAACCCCATTCCCACTGAGAAGGATTCCAGATCTTTAGAAAGATGGGGCAAAAAAGTGTACACTTCTGCTACTTTATCCACTAGGGCTTTAAACTGTCAGTTTCATATGCTGAAATACCAGCAATTTCTCCTGTCTGTTTTAAAACAAAAGCTTACTTCCATTTCCACTTGTGCAGATGATAAGGAATTACATGACTTAATGCATGCCACTGAACAAGTTGGGAAGCATGGTTTACACTGTGGATTTGATGCCTTGGAGGCTTCTTGTAGGGCTGCTGCCTCTGGCACAGTCATTAGAAGGCATGCATGGTTAAAGGAACAAAATTTGCCAGATCAAGTAAAAGCTAAATTATTGGACGCTCCTGTTCAGCATAATGTTTTGTTTGGATCTAAAGCTGAAGAGGTGATTAAAAAGATGGAGGACAAGGTGAAATCCATGCAAACAGTTAAAGATTTCTTACAAGTACAGCCACCCAGATTTAGCAGGAGTTGGCCTACTAAAAATTGGTCCTTTCCCAATACAGACAGGCCTCATAGGGGTAGATACAGACACTCCCGAGGAAGGCCTCAAACACAAGCCTCTTATAGACCAAGACAGTGGACTGCTTCCACCCCTAGAGGGGGAGAGGATAGGTTGCAAACCCATAGGAAACAGACTCAATGACTCCCTCTGTTGGGCTTCAGGAACTTCTTGCCTGGAAGCCCCTCTCGGAGGAAAACTTTCACTTTTTCACCAAAATTGGACTCATATAACCCAAGACAAGTGGGTTCTGGATGTGGTTTTAAGAGGTTACAAATTCCATTTTCATACCCTACCAAGGCCAAGCGGATGGCCAGATCTTCCAAAACATCAATGGACAGAGGCCTTAAACCAGGTGGAAGCTCTTTTGGCTATGAAAGCCATAGAACTAGTTCCGCTTTCAGAGATAGGACAAGGTTTTTACTCAAGGCTCTTTCTAGTCCCCAGGAAACAAAATTCATGGAGACCCATTCTGGATCTGTCAGTCTTGAACACTTTTCTAGAAATACCAAAATTCAAGATGCTTACTCTACAGCAGCTACTTCCAATGCTGACCAAAAATGCATGGATGGTGACTTTGGATTTAAAAGAGGCATATTTACACATTCCCATCAGGCAGGAATGCAGAAAATACCTCAGGTTCAAGGCCATATCGAGACACTTTCAATTCTCTGCGCTGCCCTTTGGATTGTCTACTGCGCCCAGGGTCTTTACCAAATGCCTGGCTCCAGTAGTAGCTTATCGCAGACTCAAGGGAATTCATATTTACCCTTATCTGGATGACTGTCTTATTCAGGCAGACAGCAAGGAGGTCTTACTCCAGCATCTACAGTTTGTTCAGAATCTTCTCAAGTTCCTGGAATTCACTGTAAACATAAAAAAGTCAAATTTGACACCCTCACAACAGATAATTTTTCTGGGCGCTTCTTTAAACACAACAACCCAGATGGCATTTCTGACATACAAAAAACAGTTTCAGCTGGCTTCAACTTTCAAAACCTTGGCAACTTTAACTCAGCTATCTGCAAGGAAATTCCTGCAGGCTTTGGGTTACATGGCCTCCTGCATCCTTCTCGTACCATATGCAAGACTACATATGAGGAAAATACAGTGGTACCTAAAAAGTGTATGGTCTCAGCATTGCCACAGTTTAGACATACTGATCTCCGTCCTGCCTTGTCTTCAAAAGGAATTCCTTTGGTGGTCCAAGGCATGTACTCTAAACAAAGGAAAACCCTTCTGTCTGCCTCCTGCCACTCAGATACTAACCACGGATGCCTCAGATTATGCATGGGGAGCCCATTTTCAGGGCAACTGTATACAGGGCCTTTGGACAAAGGATCAGGAGCACCTGCATATCAATTTAAAGGAAATGTTAGCCATTCAGAAAGCTCTGTGGGCCTTCAGGAATCTTCTACAACCAGGACAACTACTGATACGAACAGACAACACCACAGTTATGTGGTACATAAACAAGCAAGGGGGATCTCATTCCTACCCCCTTTGCAGACTAGCCATGAATCTATGGAACACAGCCCTAGCTTGCAATCTGGACCTTCAAACTCAGTTTTTACCAGGAAAGCAAAACTTCCTGGCAGACAGTCTGAGCAGAAACCTTTCGGATCCACACAAGTGGATGCTGGACACCGAAATATTCAGGATGATAACAGCAGTCTGGGGATGTCCTCACATAGACCTCTTTGCATCCCATCTCAATCATCAACTACAGAATTTTTGCACCAGGACTTTCCACAAACAAGCTTGGAAAGTGGATGCCCTATCATTCAGTGGAGAAACCTCTCGGGATATGCCTTTCTGCCTCTTCCTCTTCTTCCACGGGTATTATTAAAGATCAAACAGGACAAGCCCAAGATGATAATCTTACTGGCCCCAAATTGGCCTCAACAGTTTTGGTACCCAACTCTGAAAAACCTATGTCTGGAGCCCCCTTGGGTTTTACCACAGACTCCGAAACTTCTGTCCCAACATCAGGGTCAGGTTCTACACTCCCATGTCAGAACTCTCAGCCTGGTGGCCTGGTTAATCCAGGGTCTTTGATTCATTCTCTCCTACCCAAGCAGGTTATGGATGTCATTTTAGAAGCCAGACGTCCTAGCACTAGAAAATCTTATGCAGGAAAATGGAAAAGATTTTGTTCCTGGATGCAGGCTCAGGATTCTGATCCTCTTCTTCCTAACATTCCTTTGATTTTACTTTACCTGACAGATCTCTTACATAAGGGTCTCTCTTTCTCTTCCATTATGACACATGCCTCTGCTATTTCCGCTCATTATAATACAGACCCTCCAATCTTTTCCCACCAGCTCATGAGACAGTTTCTCAGAGGTGCTAAGAACTTAAGACCTCCTAGATCTCCTCCCATTCCTGCTTGGGATATCAACTATGTTTTGGAAAAACTCACCTTACCTCTTTTTGAGCCTGCTGCCTCTTCTGACATCAAGTTTTTATCTTGGAAAACAGCCATCCTGTTAGCTCTGCCCTCTGCCAGGAGAGTTTCAGAGTTGCAAGCTCTTATGGCTGTGGAACCTTATATTATTTTTCATCAAGACAGGGTTTCTTTAAGGACTAATCCTACATTCATGCCTAAGGTGGTTTCCAAAGTGGCTTTAAATCGAACTATCCACTTGCCAACCTTTTTCCCCACTCCTCAAAATAAAGGGGAAAGGATCTTACATTCCTTGGATGTACACAGACAACTACGTTTTTACCTGGACAGAACCAAGGACATCAGAAAATCAGAGCAATTGTTTGTTTCTTATGCTTCAAGTTCCCAAGGTAAAGCCATTTCAAAACAGACCATTTCTAAATGGATTGCTCATGGAATTAGATTTTGTTATTCACCATGGAAAGCAAATCCCAGGGAGTATACGGACTCATTCCACCAGAGCTGCTGCCACTTCAGCTGCCTTCCTCAGGGGAGTTCCTACCAAAGACATTTTGGAAGCTGCAACATGGAGTTCAGTGCATACTTTTTCAAAGCACTACAATCTACCTCTCTACTCTAAGTCTAGGGCAGGCTTTGCTTCTGCAGTCTTGCAGGGCCTTTTAGCCGCCCCTTCTACTTTATGACCACCTCCCTTTCATTCTGCTTTGGGATTCTACCCTACAGTCATGACTGCAACAGTGAAACACGATGAACATAGTACAGTTGTGTACACTTACCATAAATGTAGATGTTCGAGTGTCTTCACTGTTGCAGTCTGGGTTTCCCTCCCTCCTGTCCCCTCTTATTTTTACCTTTGTATGGTTTCCTTTCTCACCATTCTTTTGAGGTGTATTTGCAAAGGTTATGGGACCTTACTCATTTTGGAACTCCTGACATCTGGGGCAAGAAAAACTGGAGAACATGGTGTCGGCTGTCAGCTTTGTACTCCTGGCGCTCTGATGCCAGGGAGCATGGTTGAACAGCCGACGCCGGACCCAGACTTTGGGATTCTGGCCGACCGAGGACTGCCTGCCGGCAGGGGAGAACCCTACAGTCATGACTGCAACAGTGAAGACACTCGAACATCTACATTTATGGTAAGTGTACACAACTGTACTTTTTAAAACCTGACAAGGACTCAACACAATGGGGTCTATATTATAAGCTCAACCACTTAGCTTTTTGAATGCCAAAATGTTGACAGCTAAATGGCGAAAGCTTAAAATCATGAATGGCCACGTATGCAAATTTTTTCATCGGGAAAGAATTTGCTTGGCCATTATAGGGAATTTGCCCATTCCCCAATGTCGAGCAATCTCGAAGTTGGCACAACCCCCCCCCCCCCAAGTTGTTAGTGTTTGGAAGTTTATTTTAATTTAAGATGGCCAAACAAATTCTTTCCCAATGAAAAAATTTGCGTAAGTGACCGTTTGCGATTTTAAGCTTTCGCTGTTTAGCTGTCAATGTTTCATCGTTCGACAAGCTAAGAGGTCGAGTTTCTAATATAGACCCACACAATGTTCTTCATATAGACCAGTTTCATTATTAAATGTAGATTATAAAATATTCGTGGCAATCTATGCCTCTAGAAAAAAACATTTCTTCCAGGGTAAACAATGGTCAGACTGGGTTTATAATGAACAGGAACATCTATGATAATATCAAGAGAATACTATCGATAACTGATTATACTAATAATTCAAAAAAAGAACTAACTTTGGTTATTCTGGATATCAACAGTGCATTTGATTCAGTTAATTTGGAGTACTTGCTATTAGAACTGGAGGAATGTAATTTTTCAAACAATTTCTTAAAGTTAATCAGACATCTCTATGAAAACTCCTTTGCATACATTAAGATAGGCTCCTGTGCTTCCCAATCAATCATGATCACTAAAGGTACTAAACAGGGTAGTCCCTTGTCCACATTACTTTTTGCTCTAGTTATGAAACCTTTTGCAAAGTATGTAAGATCAAATAAAAACATCAAAGGCATACTAATAAATAATGATTTTTTACAGATGACATCCTATTAACTTGTGATTCTTGTCTTATTGCAGTATTCCAAGAAATATAAATATTCCTGAAGAAATCAGGACTCAGTTTTAATGAGAATAAGACTAAAATACTACCTGTTAATTATAATATTAATAAAATATATAAGAAATTACATAAATACATTGTGAAAGATGGTAAGATCACTTAGGGATAATCTTGTCTGTTAATATTAAAGATATAACAAACCTTAATTATAATAATAACTTAAATTCCATAAAACAAACTCTTAATAAATGTAATATTGTTTTTCACTATGGAATAGAGACTCTCCTTAATTAAAATGATTACCCTTCCTAAAATTCTATATATAATACAATCTTTATACCTTGGTCTATTACGGGGAGTCGAGTTGCATAGTGCTCACAACCTTTCTGCAAGCAATGTGCTAAAACTGTGGAGGGAGGTCGTGCTTCAGTGAGGAACAGGGAAGTAGCCCATTTCCTCACTGTAGTGTGATCTTGAAGTTAGTATATTTAATGTGTGGGGGTATGGGGGGGTGCAGGGTGGCATAGCCCCCCCTGCTAAATAGTAGAGGTAAGCTGAGTAAGTCAGGTGGAAGATGGGAATGCCGAAAATGTCGAATACACATTTTCGTGTTTCCCATTTTCGACATTTCAATCTTCCACTGTTGTCAAATTCAGCCATATATTCTGGTGTTGTCACTGTTTGACCCGACCCCTTTCAAACATACCATAGTTAACCTATATGTGTGTGTGCATATACATATATATATATATATATATATATATATATATATATATATATATGAGTATAATTCTTTGTTTCTGAGATTTTTATTTTTTCCTAACAGCCCTAGAGTGGCTTTAAACCATCACATTAGAGATTGGACATCAGGTGGTATTGGTCTTTCAGACTTAGAATTATATTCCTTATCCTAAATTGTTAAGACAATAATTTCTTGGTTAAATAACAGTTATAATGCCAAATGAAAAGATATTCAGGGAGGTATTTGGTGTAAATCCAATAAATTATCAAAATCATATCATACTAAAATAGCTACTAATAAATTTCATCGGTTAGTAAAAGACTATTTTATAGAAAATAAAAACAAACCAGTTAACTCTTATTATATTAACATAATAATAAACTCCCTTAAAAAATTCATTTTCAGGAATCATGAATATAAAGCATGGATTTTGTTTGTATTTCCAATTGCCTATACTCAAAATAGTATTAATACATTTAAATTAACTACAGAGCCTACATTTAAAGACAAAAAACTTGTTATACTGGTACCAATTACTAGACAATGGGAAGTTAAAAATGTTGACCATATCATTAATACATTTGAGTTGAGCAAAGGCATGTGGTTAGAAATTCAAAATTATTGACAATTAGTTAAACATAAGATTAATCTAATGCAAGCAATAGTTAGAAATTCTTTCCCCACATTCACTGATTTGCTTATTATTCTAATGCACCAGAATATAATTAGAAAGGGACTTCTATCTAAAATATATAAGGTACTTAAGAAATCAACAGCATGTTACAGAAAAAGCTAACAGGATTATTTTAGACTTGTTAATAATAACTCCCCAAGTGAAGATGATAAAAAACTAATACTCCAGTCTTCAAAACAAAGTACTTCACTAAGGTGGAGGATATTCTAGTTACACAAAACCTTTATCACACCACATAACGTTGAATTGCTGTATAATAAAGACATAGAATGCTAGAGATGTAAACTAAAAGTTTACAGTTGATTAGCAGCATATGTTTTACGACTGTATAATATTTAAAACATATTGGATAATATGAATTCTCTCTTACAGTTTGTTTTTAATGATAAATTTATGCTGACCAAATCTCTTATTTTATTTAATACACCTATTCCCTCTTGTGTCACAAAAATAAAATACCCTCTTTTATGGAGTATCTTAACATTAGCAAGAAAAGTTATCAGCAATAACTAGAAGAATCAGACTATTTTTACTATGAAGGAATTTGTTCACTTGGCAACTAAAGTTTGTCATTTTCAACTTATGGTAAGGACTAGAGCATCTGTGGTTGAAATTCAAAGAACTGCTGGATAAACAGACTTTAACAACTACTTTATTACATTTTTTCTGTTTAAAAAGCTTTGTTTTATAGTAGACACCACTGTAAATAGTTATCGTAGTTGTTTATTATTATTATTTTAGATATGTATATTTGTTTTATAATATTTCTATTATCGTATATTAATGTTTTGTTAAACTTTTCAATAAAAACAACTGAGGAAATAAAACTGAAAAATATACCAGAAACTGTAGAAACACTCATGTCTCCCTGTTTAGACACTCAGCTAATGGAGCTTTCAGTCAAATACATTTAAAACAACTAACATTTTTAGACATATGATCACACAATTGATTTGTCAGAGGGGATTATTTTCTTTCACACAAAGGTTTTTTACCCAATAATTTTATGGAGAATGGCTTTTTGTAACTGATTTGCCTGTCTTGTATGGAAAATTCAATCTTTAGATTTTTTTCCTAGTAACACCCACATGAATGACACCATAAACATAGTGTGATTAGCCCTCTAATCTGGATGACTTTTAGTTTCAAGTGCTCAGATTGGTGTCATCCAATATGCAGAGTAGTGGATAAATTCCATATATAAATACTGCAAGAAATTCACTCGAAGAGAACAGAATTATTTTGGAAACATTTTAATAACCTTAATCCTAATGAGAGAGAACTATCCTTATTAACCAATAATGACAGTTTTATTGTTAAATAAGCTTTAAGAGGTGGTATGTTGCTATGATGTAAGGAAGAGTATATTAAAGAGGCAAACTGACAACTAGCTGATATTAACTTTTTTATTATTCTGCATACAAGTGTAACTCATGCAGAAAGGATCTTCATATCTTCTGTAATGAAGCAGTGAAATTTTGAATTAATCAGAATATATTGTGAAACATCTCAAAGTTGCTTAAAACTAGACACCCAAGGTATGCAAATCTGTCTTCATTCTCCCAGTGTACCCATTAGTGATTAGTAAAAAGGTGCTCACTAAACTATTATATACATTTTTGAATTTGTGTTTATATACATTGTAAGAACATGTTAAATGTAAATTGCAGGCCACAATACAATTTCTTGGTTTAAAGATGGAAGTACAAGTAGAATCAAATTGGATCTTAATGTCAATAATGGTAAGATTGACACACTTTAGCCCATGCTCCAAAGATTAACCTCGGGCCATATATAGACACCCCTGTTAATTATATTTACTAACTCCATGATTGCACAGTCCCTGTGGAAAGGGCATATTTTTCAACTGTGGGAATTATCAGTCTCACACACCTGTTGATCTAGTTTGTCAACAAAACAGAAGTCGACTAAAATCGACCAATAGCACTACACAGATATATATCAGGACATGTTTAACCTATTAATTAATCAACCAGGTATATTGTCAGGTCCAGTGGACTTAGTGAATTCTACTGAATGTTGATATTCTCCACAATGACCTTACTCTTCAATAAACTCAGGCGCCTATACTTACACTGTAGAATATACCCAAGAATTCCTTGACTTAATAAAAAAAAAATCCTTGAGCAGTTGGTATACAAATCCAGTAGAGGACCTCTCACACTAATTCTCTGGTAAAGTCTAACTGTAAATTTGTGACCTTTTTCTTTAAACTCGCAAAAGTTCCTACAGCAAACACTGTTGAACTTAAGACTGCAAACATGTCAACTACAACTCCCTCTGTGATGATATATCAAAATTAATTTATAACTGCACCTAAACTGACCTAAATAAATCAGTAAATTTCACTAAGGACTGCTCTGGTGGTCCACTACCATAAATAAGCAATATAACAAAAGAAAGAAACTCTAAATTATTTAGTAGATCCAAAACCCTTCTACTAAAGGATTTTATTAAAAAATCTGAAGAAGGAACACATTAACCTAGTCTGATCTCTGAAGCCCATGATAATTATAAATCTATCTTTATTTCTGTCAGAAAACTTAAAAAAATAACACCCTACATTGCTCAGAACCTATTTATAAGGATGCTTCCTAATCTGGCCCAATAGACATTGCCAATATCTTTGCAACTTCACCCTTAGATGTCTATTCAAAGGCCAGAAATATCTGAATCCTTTACTTTCCTAAACTGTCTCTAAAGGTCATTTACTGAAAATACTAACAAGACAAAAATACTTCCTCCATTGGACCAGACAATATACCTGGTTGCTTAACAAACACTGTTAAACATGCCTTTACAGACACACTCTTTAAACTGTTTAACCTAAGTTTATCTACTGATTTTGTCCAAGATGAGTGGTATACTAAAGTGACGATACTCCTCCATAGCAGGGCCTTACAACTTATTTGGGTAATAACAGATTTTTTAGCCTTACAAGCCTCTTCTGCTAAGACATGTAATGTTTTATAACTCATCTCATAAACTACAATATCAAAGAATCTTATTAGCCTTGAACCCAGAAGTCTGGCTTTGTGAAAGATAGATCTTATCTATTTAATCAGGTAAATATCTTCATAAAGGTTAAAGAGAGACTATAGATGCTGGCCATGCAGTTGCACGTTGCATATCCTGACCTACCCAATGCCTTTGACACCATTCCCAATGCTGGCATCATACAAAAAGCTAAATGCTTTAAAAATCAATTGTTATGCAGCAAGATGGATAGCAAACCAGTTAAAAGATATAACTCATATAGTGTGTGATGCAGGTCCCTCATCAGAAAATATGAAAATGACCATAAGTGCCACTCTGGAATCAGTGCTGGGACCTCTACCTTTTGATATTTACTACTCACATCACCAAGTAGAAAGCCAAGACCTCTGGCTAACAGATGACTGCAAACTGGTGGTGGTTGTTAAGTCATCCTATGACACCCAAACCCTACAGAATGAACTTTCGGTAGTAAACTCTTGGTATACTAAAAATGGGTTCAAACTAAATGCTACAAAGTATGGTACCAGTAGGCAACCCCTTCTTTTATCTTGGTGTATAGATAATACACCACTACAAAGCAAAACTGAAGTCAGGGGCTTAGTTACTAAGACTGATAGTGCTTTTTCTTTTGACTATCATGTGACAATGGTTGTCAGGAAATCATTTTATACAGCCCAGCTAATTGCCAAAGGAATATCATCAAGGTCTAAAGAGGTAATCCCACACTTATGCTTAACATTGGTCAAGCCAGTTATCTAGTTCTACACACCTTTCTGCAGGTTTCTCATTAAACATATCAAACAATTAGAAAAACAAAAGGTGCCTAGCCAAAAAGATAGCAGGTAAGCATCCCTGTGATACCAGAATAGACTGGAAGCTGTACCCCTTTATTCAGTGTCTTAATGACTTTTGAGCCAAGATCTCTGTCTTGCTTACTGTCTCATTATAGAGACCCAATTGTCCTGGACAGCCTGTCTCTCCAAAAGTTCAGTACCTCCACCAATACTAGAACCAGGGACCTAAATCTTCACCAACAGATAAATAAAACATGGTTGAGGAACAGGTTTATAACCCAGTTCTCTGAAACCTCTGGTATAAACTGCCCTGCATGTTAAGCAGTGCAACTCGCTATCTTCCTTTAAACATAACTTAGATGACTCCACAAATTTATTCCGGGTTCAACTGGAATAGCCTACTGGAGAAAAGAGGTGTGGTCTGAGGGAGGGTACAGGCAAGGCATAAATGGTCAATGTCCTTACAATATTATGTATGATCTTACACTCCTTTTCTGAGCAAAGAAAAATATCTCACTTTGTTTCCCCAGAAGTCAGAATAGCAATTAATAAATGAATACTCCTTGTTCATCTAAAATAAGTGCTAGCTGTAATTGCTTCTACTATATATGAAGATAGACAGAGATGAATACAAACGTCTGCCAACATTATCATCACCATCATCACACTTACCCCTAACACCACCATGTGGCACTCTTTACACTTAAATGTCTCACAGTCACACAAATAATTAAACTGTTTCTTAATTCACTTATCTTTAAACAAGTAAATCTGAAATTTCTCTCATTCTCAGCTCACCTCACACTATAACCTCAGGTCACTTCTGTCATCAGTACCCAACCTTCATACTCCCTGAAATTGTCTTCATTACACAGATCACAGCTTTTATTTCTGTAGTGTTGCCACAAATTTGGGGTGTTTATATTACGTGACCGAACAGTGAAATGGTCGAACACGTAATAATCGACCCCAAAATGTCGAAATGCCGTAATGTCGAATAGCAAAAAAACCCCCATAAAAACACCCAAACAAACCATAAAAATGCTCTAAGCAGGGGGGCAAGCCTCCCTGCACCCCCCACACCCCCCTAGTTTAATATACCAACTCCGAGAACGCACTACTGTGCAGACAATGGAAAACGTCCATGTCCGCACTGTACTGAGAACTCCATTGAACCGTTTGACATTCTGACGGTTCGACATTTAGGGGTCAATTATTACGTCTTCGAACATTTCAATGTTCGATCAAATAATATAGATTCAATTTGGGAATCCTATGCAAGCATACTTAAAACAAATGACCTCTTTCTCTACTTTCAGGGCAAACTTTAAAATGTGTTTTTCAAAGAAGTTTCAAGCAAGTGTTTTAATAACTTGGCATAACTTAATATGCTCACATAAAAACATCAATCACTATCCCTCATGCATTTTCATACTGTCATCTGCACTCCTCAATGTGAGAGGAAGAAACTAAAACAGTTTTCTAAGAGACTATAAATACTGGAAAGAAATACAATATGTTGTATTATTCATTTCATTCAACTCTGTGTCATACAGCTTTTTTGTATACAATGCTTTATAATTATAGTTATTTCTCTGCTGAAAGTTTTGTATTCATTGCAATTTAACAGCATCTTTTCATGTATTTATACATCTATAAGAAATTCATACCATATTTTATTGCACTCTTTTCCAGGTCAGTGCCCTCTCCTGATCAACAAACTGAAATAAATAAATAAATTGGAATCCAAATAACTGACACAAGATTCCCACCTAAATGAAATAAAAACACCACTACCTATGACAATGTTTTTACAAGGAGGCAAACTGTCCTACTCTCCCACCCCCTACATTTTTATACATGGTAATACTGAAATAACACAACAGTGTAAATCAGGGGAAATTTCTTTACCTGCACTGTTATGCCTACTTGTGGTACCACTTATCACTCTCTCACAATCACACTGCACCCCATACCACCCCCTTGTAGCTCTTTGTACTACTGTATTCCCTCAACTCTAAATAAGCACACCCTGAGATGACCCAGCAGTGCAGGTAACCAAATATTTCCTTATTTGTAATGTTATTTGATACAAATGCTTTACACATACACACATACGATTCGATTTACCAGCTTCTCAGTGTAACAAACCCAATAAATCTGAATCTGACTGACAACACTTAACAAACTAAGGATAATATATGTACATGTGTATTTCAAACACAAACACACACACACACACACACATATATATATATATATATATATATATATATATATATATATATATATATGAGATACAGAGAGACAGCTATAGGTATACATAGATATAGACAAATAAATATAAAGATATATACACCTACACACAAAAACAGACACATGAGGTCTTCTTAGCCTCTAATTATGAAATATGAGTAGCATGGATTGGTATCCCTTTGTTAATAATTATGATGCTTTAGAGTATTTAACATGCTGTGCATACATTCCAGAAAGTTAGGGATTCAAAACATTGACTTCTCACAATGGGCAAAAGAGTTCATATGAACAGGAGAGCTACAGGATACACACTCCCTTAACATACCCAGAATTGCCACACATTTTTTTGTCTTGCACAACTGTAATGTTGTCAAATCTCACTGTGAACCTGCATGCACAAGTTTTTGAAAAAGTAACAAAGTTACGGGTTTTAGCCTGGCTCTGTAAAGGACAAAAAAATGGTCGCAGTCAGTAGAAACAGCATATAAAGCCAAAATAGATGATCTTTATAAATGTCACAGAGTAACAGTTTGCAGCAGGAACACAAATCAAAACAAAAAAATAAAGGAAAGAAATATTGTACTTTCCTCTTTCATACTGAAGCCACAGGAGGATGCAATAAAAGGCATCATGTTTTCTCCTGATCATGCTGTTGCATATTGATCAACTGGCCCCTCAAGGCACTGCTGGAGGGCCCTTTTCCACAGAAGCCAGTGAACATTATCAGTGTGCTGTGAGATCAAAACAAGAGTCAGGTGTTTCTTCTTGACCCCACAGAAAACTGCTTGATGCACTGGAAGTACCTAGTGCAGAATTTCTCCGAGGGAGCAAACAGCTGCTTTCTTCCCAGACTTAAAAAGAAAACTCTCACACTTTACTCACAGCTTGAAGAGAAGAGTTTGAAGGTATTGCTGCAAGCTGAGGTAGTCTTAATAGACTAGGTCAACATTTTACATTCTTAACTAGGACATGCCTGATTTGCTAGCTTTTTCAGGAGCATAGCTTAGAAAAATATACGAGACGAATTTAGTTTGGCAAAGTTAGAAGGAGAAGGTGAGTGAATCAGATACAGTGTCCTGAACTCACAAAGTTTCCCTTATCCCTACACACAGTTAGAGAAAATATAAAATGTCAGGCATGGAATCATAAGGAATTTATTCAGTTTCTTTAAAGAGAATATATTCATCAATACCGAATTCTGTCTTGAGTAATGCAGATTTACAAGCTTAAGTCATTCCCACATGAATGGACATAAAATCACAATGTAATATAAACAAATGGTAAAATATAAATTTCCAGTATTAATAAGGTATAATTGCACTACATTAAACTGAAGAAGCAGAGCACACAAATACTCTAAAGTCACTTTGGGAGTCAGCATGTGGAAAGCACTTTAAAAATGCATGATAACAGAACAGAATGTAAAAAATCCATGATAACAGAAAAGAATGCTCAGAATACCACTCAGCATGCATTTTATAACTTATTTGACCAGAAAATGTATTATATGGGCTGTTTCATTCACCACAAATCCCAGTTAAGATTTTGTTATATGTCTAACAGCCAGAATGACTTATTGTTGAACAAGACGACAAATTCCATATTTTGACATCTTCCAGTTCTTTATTCTTCATTCCGTATTTCCCTTCTTGTTTATGGCATTTGGATTGTCATGTCTGGTTTCTGTTTTTATCTCATTCTAGACACATTGTTTTCAAATTTCACTTAGTATTTATTTTTTGTGAGTGGTACTATCCCATTAAGTATAACTTCAGCCTGTCCTTTGTTAACCCACCCCACCCCGACCCCATACCACATTTTCTTCCCAGCCTAGCTTATTTTCATCTCTCAGTGTAAATAAGTTACAGGTCTGTTTGTATTACAATACAGCTTTTATGAGCAAGATGGTTTAGCTATTAAAAATGGCTAGTAAATACGCCTTTTCAAGTTCCATGGGCAAGCCTGTAGAGAAAGCATATTAAATATCTATTCCCTACTATGACACATAAGGCCTTAATTTTTATGGCATCACATTGCTCTCTAGAACAGCAAATTGTGCTTTTCTGAAGGCGTCTTGTCTGGTGACTGGAGGAAATTCAGATACAGTCTGAAAGATTTGACAAAACCATAGTTGCATGACTGATATTTAGCAGTAATCCGATTTAGTTGGCAAGCAGCTGTAAGCTATGAAGAAAATTGCAAGACAACTAGATAATTAAGTTGCAATACAGCTGCTGTCCCTTTATTGCTTAGAGTTTGTTATTATTTAAAGTATTTATTAAAGATGCTGGAGAGAGCAAGGGAAGCCCAGCAGATGTGTTAGCTCAGAAATAACAATACATAGATAAAAATAAACCATGATATTAAGACATGCTAAAGCATTGAGCAAGGTACTTTCACTAAAAAGTTTCACTTTTCCTTCTACAAGTATCTTCAAGAAAACAGGCTTACCTTTAAATCACTCATTTATTTTTTACCATCCAAGTAAATTTAAAGTAATTGATTAAATTGTACAAAGAATAAAATTATTTATATAAGAAACCTGACCATAGTGGTAATAAAACAACTGAAAGTAGCATTAACCCAACAGTAGACAAAAAATGAGAAATATAGATTAAAAAAAGAAAGCAGAATATAGCTAGACAGCAGGATAGCATACCGATATTGCGGTGGTGCTGCTTTCTATCTTTGCTGCCTGCCTACACACTGTATCCATCCTTGCCATCATTTTGGCCTTACCTGACATCATTTTGTGCTTTGCATTCTAGTATTATCAGTTGTATGCCTTTGATAAATGATAGCTAACCTAATTAAATGTAGGGGATCAGTATCTGCACCTACTTGCTCTGCATAAAGCAGTATACAGGGGTATAAATATCTGTTCCCAAGTATCTCAAAATGAAGCTGCAACTTGTGCTTATATAATTATCATGTGCAATACTATTGTATTCTGTGCAGCCTCTGAAGATGCGACACGCTTACTGACACTATGCCAGCCTGGCACTCATAAATGTAGTTTGCCATGGATCACTCAAGCATTCTCTTTGTGTCGGCACAGCATCCTCTCTTCTTCTTTCCCTCCACTCACTTTGTTTGTTGACAGACAGGTGCATCTGGTCTCTGACTCTTTCTCAGCAGGCTGGGCCTAGCAGATAGCAAATAAATATTCTTTGATAAAAAACATGAAAATCTAAAGGAAAACTTCACCTCGACATTAATATACACTTATTTCTCATTCCGTTTGCTTACCTTTCTTAAATAATGTTTTTGTATAACAGAGCAGTAGTGTTTCTCTGCATTGTATCCCATTCTTCCACGTTTTCTGATGTACTGCGCATGCATATGGGAGTTACATTCCCATAATTGCACATAAGAGAATGAGGATGAGGATCCAGACAGTTGAGAGGTAGGAGAGTCTGGAAATATTTTAGGAAGGACAGCACAAAAATAGAAAGAAAATCAGTTACTTTTCTGTTTTTTTTTTTTTTTTTGAGAACTTACTTGCTTTTTCTCCTGTTTTGCCCTGTCCATCTATAGCATATTCCAAGAGAAAAGTCTGGCTGCCCAGTGGTACTTTAGTGGCCGGATTTTTTTCTATAGGTATAAGCTTGATATACAATGGGCATGCTGGTTGGGCTGTCCAATCGGCGTGCTTGTTTTTGAATAGCAATGACCCATCATTGTATAATCTTTAAGTATGAGCTGCTAGAAAGCTCCTCATGCTGTATAAATCATCTGCAATACAGAGCAAGTGATCAGTAGGATTTTGTTAAGTATTCAAATCTGTAGTTTCCAGGCTTTCCTCACTTTCTTGTTAAGGTGTTAAAAGTGGCAGTAACTCTAGGAGTTCTGCTCATTTATGTGTGATTGATAGATGTCATCTCAGCTAGCTAGTAAGACAGAAGACTTTAAATGTCTATAAATACATAGATAAAAGCAAGACTTCATTGGTCAAAAATGAGACCATTTACCAGTTTGCTTATGTGATATTACTGTGTAATTGTCCTTTTTTCATATACAGCGTTCTATAATTTACTGGACGGCAATGGTGGTGTATCGGTTAGCGTTGTCGCCTCACAGCAAGAGGTTCTCCGGTTCGATCCTAGGCTGGGGTGCCTTTTGTGCAGAGCCTGCATGTCTTCCCTGTGGTTGCGTGGGTTTCCATTGGGTTGTGTGTGTGTGTGAAATGCCCCAGTCACTACATGGTGGTGGGTAGAGAATAAGGCTTAAACCCTGTACCTTGGGCCCAAATGGCAAGAGCCTGAATTCCCTACCCACCACCATTTGTAAAAAAAAATGCAGATTTTTGCCTCATATTTGTTCTGTTCCTCATAAAATCTGTGGTTTCTGTATTTTTGTGGTTTCTGTATTTTTGTTTCTCAACACAGCCAGTTGTGCAGTGGTGCAGTGGTACCATTGCTGCCTAACAGCTACAGGTTGTCTGGTTTGATTCTTGGCTGGGGTGCCTTCTATGTGCAGTCTGCATGTCCTCCCTGTGTTTGTGTGTGTTTGCTCTGGTGTCCTCTCATCTTACAAAGACGTGTCTGGAGTGTTTCATCCTCTGCCAAAAATTGGCTTTAGTTTCAAATCAGACTTTCCTGGTTAACAAATGCTAAATAAATAAAAATGACAAGCACTGGAATTTCAGACTTTTTTTATTCTTCAGAAAGTACATGGTAACACAAAACCTATTATTATAGCAAGTTTCTAAGTTTATAAGATGGATATTTGAAATGTGTCCCTATTTATGGGCTGTATTCCCCCATTATTGGCTTCATCCAGGTTTTTTGTGCCAAGGTTGAGAGTTATGGTGATAACTGAACTCACTGAATATGTTTGGGGGCTGTATTCTTGCATTACTGCCTTTGTTTTTGCTAAGAGGTTGAGAGCTATGGTGAGAATTTAATTCACTGAATATGTTTGGGGGCTGTATTCCCCCATTATTGGCTTTGTTCAGGTGTTTTGTACTAAGGCTGAGAGTTATGGTGATAACTGAACTCACTGAATATGTTTGGGGGCTGTATTCCTGCATTACTGCCTTCGTCTGTTTTTGCTAAGAGGTTGAGAGCTATGGTGAGAACTGAATTCACTGAATATGTTTGGGGGCTGTATTCCCCCATTATTGGCTTTGTTCAGGTGTTTTGTGCTAAGATGTTGACAACTATGGTGAGAAATTAATTCACTGAATGTAGCCATTTAAGTTTCAGTCTTCCTCTTTCATAAAATAGATGATTGATTTAGCATAGAGGTATGTTGCTTTGACTGTTTTGCACAGGGTCCTGGGTTCAATGCTTGACAGTGAAATGTGTGGTGGTAACACAGCATTTTATTCTAGCAGACAAACCAAATGAGAAGGAAAACCTACAGCTTTCAGCTTGTAAAGGATAATAGTCCCAAAAAAACGAAACTTCTGCTTAATGTAAAACCAGTTTAATGTACAAACTTTCATGTTTTCGTCACTCTTAGTAAGGTAACTTCTTCAGAAAAAACAGACAAACAGCGGTTACAAAGTTACCGCTAAATTTAAACTTTGTTACATAAAATCATGTGACAAGCACAAGCAGTAATTTAAAGGTAAAACAACCAAATATTTAATACTAAACTGTAATAACCAACCTTGTTTCATAAACACTTCTTCAAAAGGAAAATTATTTTATAATTCCTACTCTTAAAAAATAATAAACTTTAAAAGATCTAAAATGTATACCTTAAGTAGTTACCATTAAGGTGCTTAAAAAATAAATACAGAAAGACATAATTCACAAATAATGTGTCTAAAGTCATTAATAATATCCAACAACTTAAACTAAATTTATCGCATGAGGTTTCGTAATTTAAGAAGACATAAAATGTTACAGTTCTCATTGAGGCTGGGAAAAGAGAATGCATTAAGTGTTAATTGCCCAGCTGTATTGTGTGGCTATTTTATATTCTTGCATCGCATTTTTGGTCCATTTTTTCATAAAATTGTGGGGTTTTTTTTGCAAATTAGTAGCAAATCATTAAAGACTGAAGTTAGAAAATAATGACAGACATTTGTGTTTCAGGTTTCATGCCCTTCAGAAATTCATACTAATGCAAGATCTACTACTCCATTACCTTTCTAAGTTTATAAGAGCAATATTTTAAATTGTCCTCACTGTTGGGCCTTGTCCCACTTCTATGTATGGCTTTGTCCAGATTTCTTGCTCTGAGGTTGAGAGGTATGACAAATGTGTCAGGGCCATCACAGTCAGTCAGAGACATTTCAAATTGTGACATACTTGTTGCACCCCACTCCCCCATGTAGTGATTCTGGATGTATCCAAGCAAGGCAAGGAGCAGTTATGCAGTGTAAATGTGCAGAGTATCCCCCCATCCAACGTAGACACAAGTACTACTTTTATTCTGTCCTTGATCTTGCAAAATGTTCTGGTTTGTCATATTTTTATACTGTTGATTTATGCTTATTACTCAGAAAGTGCCTGTTGCTCTGTGTTTAAGTAGCAATGCTTTAATGACCATCAGGTAAGCTTGTCTGAGATTGTAAGATGCAAGTAAGTTTTAGTAAGCATACTGTTAAAGAATTGCCAACAGTGAAAGCTTTTCTGTTGCCATGCAGAAAATACTTGCATAACTAGATAATGTATAATCCTTGGGTATTGAAATGCATATGACAGCATTTGTAATAAAGGACGGGATTACATTATTATTTTAAGAAGCTCATTACATTTGTTGGAGACTTGCAGTCATCTTTGCAGGTTTACCTGTAAACCAAACAGAATGCCAATCTATCGTGTGTGGTCCATTACCTGTACAATAATCCTTTAAGCAATGTATCTTGAGCTTGTTTCTTGTTTGCTTTTCATTTTTTACTTTGATCATGTTTTCTCCATGAAACAGGTAGATAGTTATTGTCAGGCAGCAGGCCTTTTTTTAGATAAGAAACATTTTTACAAGTGGGGTATCACAGAGATTGCTACTTTCAGCATGTTACTTGGTACTTTAATAAAGCTGAATATAAATTATAATTAGAACTGCAGTGCAAGGAGAAGTGGTTTGAGTTGAGTGCTGCATGTTTTTCTTGTACCTGATTTTGACTGGCATTCCAGTAATGTATTTAAAAAGTAATTTATTTTTTCACGCCTCACAGCCTTTTTGTTTCCATCTAGATATTAAGTAAGCTGTCATGCAGCTAATGCATTGAAATATTCTTCTACACTTCACATTGTCTTGATTGGACTCTCATAATGATGGTTTGGCACTCAGGGCAGTGTATTTAATTAAAGTAACAGGTTTTGTGGTTTTGAGCATAGCTCCTCCCCTTCCCATTGGCCCCACCCATTCAGCTGTCTCCTGCAGCCCCCCCTATGATTTGAACTCGCCAGCCGCCACTGGTAAGGTGTTATTATGTCTAGGCAGTTCAGTTTCTATATCCCAGCCCAAAAGGATAATTTAGTTATAAGAATTTTCTCCCCCAACTTTTTTGTCAAAATACCCTATAGCGATTGTTTAGAATCTACGAGCTTGTTACACTCCCAAAACACATGCTCCCAGTTACCTCTGTTTTCAGCATGACACCTCCAGCATTTGCTGTCTACCTGAGGAAAATTATCTAAAGTCTGCTCGGGCTATGAAATAGTTATGCAAATGCTCCCTTGCAAAAATCCTGACTCTTCTGGACTTTGTTGCATACTTGGTGCCTGCACAAATGTCCTCCCAACTGTTGCTCTGTACATTTCCTTTCAGTTTTCACTTCTCATTCTACTGTAACTTCTTACTGATTCTCATAATTACCATGAATTATTTTCTATTCCCTACTAATTTTCCATTTTTAACAGCAACTTCTGTTCTAAACTGTATTTAAAACTCAGCTAGGGTTGGCCTTTCACTTAACACTCCCCGGTGCCTTTCTGTTTGCCTATACTCTATAAGTCCTTGGTATGGAATTCAGTCTCCACTCTGCAGTCCAAATTTCTGCCGGGCTCATCCCACTCTATTAGCTTTCCTTTCCTAGTTATTCATTCCCAGTACCTTGGCTCCTTCTTGCCTATGTTTTATGAGCCTACTAGCAGTCATCCCTATTGGTAAAACCTCCTCCCTCCATCTCTTGTTAGCATAGTTCTTAAAATACTTTCCACTACTTTATAAATACAATATTCTTAATTTGAAATCCTACAATGTCCTTATTTTGTGAACTCATCTCTCCCCATTTCAACATCATTTCCTTCCACTTTGATTTTTAAACTTCTATTCATATTATGTGCATGAGCTTTAATTGTATTGTTCTAAAGTATCCCTTCAAATCCTAAACCATCTTGTCCTATGGTAAGAAACAACTTATTTCAGAATATGTGACGATGCAAAATCTTTTGTTCTGTTAACTTTCTTAGTAAATGACAGTAATATTTAAAAAATGTCCCCGACTGTGTGCCTCTTTCCCATATCAGTTTTGCCCTTATCCCTGATTCTTGAGCAATGAAGTTGAGAGCTATGCTATCTTAAAACAAATCCTTTTCTTGAGCCCTTTAAAGAAATTTGTCTTTTCTCATGTCATCTCCAGCTTGCCCCGTGATTGCAGTTCTGGTGTGATCTGACATGGGTGCATAGTGTTAAGCATGTGCAATGTTATCAAGGCTTGTGTGCGTCACTCATCCAGTTTCATCCTTTGAACTCCTTCCTTTTCTTTTTGGTTAAAGTTATTACTATTCATGACTATATATTTCCAAATATATATTAATAGTTAAGTGACATTTTTTTAATTGTTATGCTCTTGGATTCTTATAGACAATGTTTATTCAATGTTACTCGTTTAGCGCTGTCTCTATTTTTAAATTTGTCTTTTGATTTGTATTATTTCTGTTTTTGTGGAGCTTTTCTCCCTATGCCAATAAAACTGAGATATGTCCACCTGTGATTTCCATGTTAATAATTAACAAAAATAAATACATCCAAATCTTCCTTAATCTAGCTGCTAAATTTGACATAGTATGCTACAGAATTCTACTGTGTGTCTACTGCAGATTTTTTCCCATCTTCCCAGACTGCTTTGCATCATACCTGTCAGGAGTTCCAGAGGATGGTCTATGGTGCTGCTACTTCTCCTCTTTCAATGCAAGAAAAAGCTGCCAGATAAATTACTGTTACAACATCACTGCAAATGATTAGTCTTGTTTGACAGTGGGGTTTCACACAGCCTGGTACTGGCTTCATTGCTATGTATATGCCTCCACTAAAGGACATCATATGTTGGAGAGCTATCTAGTATCCTTGCTGAGCACTGTCTTTCCCAAATGTCAGACATGACTACCTTTTAAGAACTGTACTCACTCTACAATGAATAGCACATACATGTTTGGAGCTGCACTAAAGACTAAGGCTATGCAAATGTATCCTACAGTAAGACCTTCATAGACCCAATATCTTTCCTTGTTGATATTCTGTGCTGCCATGTGACTAAAGTTTGTTTCAAAGGAGTGAGATCCTGAGTTTTTCTTGATAATATGTTGATACTCTAGGATCAAGTTTCAGTGGCCTTTCATTACAGAAATATCTGCCAGATTATATAATGAGAGTAAGAGGCCAGTGGAAGCAGCAAACTAAATACTTGGAAATATTCTCAGGCGGCAGACTCCAGAAACAAAGGGGTAATGCTACCAGTGTATTGATCCATGTTCAGGCCACCCATTTAATACTGTGTATGGTTAGGGGCATCAAGCAGCTGAAAGGAATCCAGAGGAATGCCACTGGAAATGTACAACGAATAAAGAAGAAAGCATATGACTGGAAATTAGAGGAACAAGAACTCTTCTCACTGGAGACCAGAAGCCACTGGGGGGACATAATATTGGTACATAAACTCATATCAAGAAAATGAGAAGGGGGTCATCCTCAACTGAAATGCAAGGACAGTGGGGGGCATACAGCAGATTCAAGGAATTATCTAATTCCTGGATATTCAAATATACTTTTCTACAGTGAGGGTTGTGCACCCTTGGAAGACACTAAAGAAATGGGTGATGGACAAGGAAGCTACAGGGGCATTCAAGTAAGTATGAAACTGGGTAAGGGAGACGCTAAGGGTGAAGGACAGGTGAAATGTTAAACACATTTGAAGGACATTTGAAGGACTGGCTGAATCAGCTTATTGCCTTCTTCTGTTGTCAAAGTAATGTAATGTTATGCAAACCTCTATTCATTTGCAAAGATGTTACAACAGTAATTCATGCATTTGTTTCCTCTTGCCTTGACTACTTTTGTGCTCTGTGCCAAGAACTCTCTGATTTTGATTTTGAACATCTGAACCAAGTTTAAAATTTATCAGTTAGAGTATTAAGTTTAACTTCTTGCTACAGGTATAACAGCTTGCTTTCATATGTTGTGGTAGAATATGTCAAGGCCTGCATAACCCGGGTCCTGACTACCTTAAGGAGCTGCTGGTGCCATACACTGGTACACCACCTCTACTTTTCATGGGAAGGGCTACTAATGTGGTGACACTACTACTAGGACATTTTGCTTTTATGCCTTCTGTATCAGGAGCATAGTACCTTCTTAGATTCAGTTTAGTGATTTTGTGACATCTTTAGGTCCCTGAAAAGCTGACTATCTCAGTCCTAGACAGCCAGTGCTTTTAGCTGAATTCAATTTTTTTAGCTCTGTTCTGGTAATATTCCTTCATACGTTTCTGCTATTTATTAATAGTTAAACAAAACCATTGTTGCTCACTGTGTATGTCTTACTGTGCCATCATCTATTAGTTTGTTTTAACTGTACTTTATTTATTTGTAAAATGCTTAGACTCATACACTTAATGAATTTAAATTTAGAAAAGCATGCCTTAAACCATTTATTTAGTTCTTATTAAACTGTGGCAGCAGTAATTTTCACCAGTTTTGTTTAGCTTCACATGTCATATATATAAAACCACAAATACTTTTCATTGGTTAAATGGAGTGCATATAAACTCTTCATGTATGGAATGATCATATAGATGGTGAAAAAAATAACAGCATTCTGGCTAAGCCAAAAAATGCATTTTGTTGTACTTTTTCTCTCTCGCTCTTTCTCTCCTTTTGATGAACATCCAGGCATTAGATTAAGTCCTTAATAGTTGTCCCCCCACTTTTTTTTTTGGTAACTGTTACACAACAGACTAAATTAGAGTCCACCGCTTGCCTGCACCAGCTGTCTTTCATTGGCAATGTCATACATATGGATTTACTATGAATAATAAGAATATGGTCTATGAATCTACATGTCTAGAGGTATAGGAGATCGTAACTCAAAACAGCAATACTACCAAGAATGAAAAATGCACAAAATATTTTTTGAGGACAGCATCTTTGGTGTGAGGGTACCCCACTCCACCAAGCTTATATGTGTCTATGACAGACGTTCAAACTATCAAAACTTCAAATTCCTATAATACAAGTAAAACAGTTTGAATCACAAAGATTAAAAAAAAAATCTACATTTTTTTGCAGGGGAAAACCCCCTCCTGCACCCTCACACCCCCCTGCTAATTATATATTTTATATATATATATATATATATATATATATATATATATATATATATATATATATATATATATATATATGGGTCTACTTCATTTGATCGAAAGACTATTTGACCTAAACCCATTTGATCGAAAATCAGTATTCAAGGAAAAAAACTGGGATTTGTCCCCCTCCCAATGTCATGCGACCCTGGAGTATAGTTAGGGGTGCAGCCCCCCACATTGGGGGGTGTGGGGGCAAAGCCTCACACCTAGTTTCCATGAAAAGAAGAAAATAAAACAAAAAGATTTTAAATGAAAATAGGTGGGGGGCTTGCCCCCCTCCGTCCCCACTATGGGGGGCTGTGCCCCCACCCCCTAACTATATATACCAACTCCAGGGTCACAAGACATTGGGGAGGGGGACAAATCCCAGTTTTATGCCTTGAATACTGGTTTTCAATCAAATGAAATTTCGATCAAATGGGTTTAGGTCAAATGGTCTTTCGATCAAATGAAGTAGACCCATATATAATTATGGGAAGGTTTTATTAAGGTAAAGTTAGGGTTGCTGGAAGGGGCAGCATTATTGCTGGGGTTAGCACCTATTACTAAGTTGGTGCAGGGGGGCAGAGCTACTCCTTCTCCCAATTATAACCCTACAGCTTACCTCAATAAAAACCTTCCCATAATACTGCCACTGCATGAAACACACTCAGACAATATTTATTGCATTTGGTATTCTGTATGTTTGAACATTTTTTGTCTGCATTTCCACTTTAAATATATTCAATCGTACATAATCGAGTCATCTATACTATATATATATATATATATATATATATATATATATATATATATATATGTGTGTGTGTGTGTGTGTGTGTGTGTATATATATATATATATATATATATATATATATATATATATATATATATATATATATATATATATATATATATATATATAAAGAGTCAAAAACAGATAGGGCTCACCAAAAAATAAAAACTCTTCTTTTTTTTATTGGTGTAAGTAAGCGCTTCTCTTCTCTCCGCTTCATCAGATTTCCACTGGTTTACCATTATAATTTCGCCGTGCAATTACACGGTTATGAAGTATTCGAACAACAGATGTTCGAATACTTCATATTTCGGCAGGTTATGTGAGCAAACGTTATTATTGCGAATGGACTGTGCATTCGCAATTATAACGTTCGCTCATGTAAGGGGATTGTGGTACAGTGCGGTTAGGGAAATACATCCCTTTCCTCACTGTAGTGCGATCTCGAAGTTGGAATATTAAGTTGGGGGGGTGTGGAGGGTGCAGCCCCCTGCATAAACGTGAGTTTAGGCTAGTTAGTTAGGGAGTTAAGGGAAGGGTGGGATTGCTGTTAACTGTGGAAAATGTCACGAGCGACATTTTCGACATTAACAGCTGTTTTTCGACTTTAGTAAGGCTCGGAATTGTGTACTTTCGGCAAAACACTTCACTGATAAGTACACTTTTTTTTAAATTTTCGACATAATGATAGTAAACTTATATATATATATATATGTGTGTGTGTGTGTGTGTGTGTGTGTGTGTGTGTGTGTGTGTGTATATATATATATATATATCACACTTAAGTGCAATGATGGGAATGTGTGCTTTAATTTTTTTCTACTTTAAGCAGTCTAGATGTACAGCAGATATGAGAATTCACAGAACTCATGACACCGTGTCAGAAATCTGTTAAGCATAGCCATATCACATGGAAAATATTAAAGTTAAAACATTTGAACATATGTAAATTGTATGCACAAGACTTTGAACCTTCAAGATTTTCATGACAAAGGTTGTTCTTATATTGCATGATCAACTCTGGGAAGAAATTTTATTGGGGGTGGTGATAGCTATTCAACAATGGTCCTGTATAGTGCTTTGATTGCTTACTTAGCACTTTTGGCTTTAAACTACTCATGTCACCATATATATTCACCTAGGTCACAGGTATACTGATTGAGTGGCCTCATGAGAAGCCAAGTAAGTTTTATTATGTACTTGAAAACTTATGTTTGCTCCTTTGTATGGGGAGGCATCATACTCATCAGCATATGGCAGAAGGATACTGACCCCTCACTACAGGGGCTAACATGTCCAGAAGAAAGTCCATGATCTGGGCACCGTCAGTCTCATTGTGTATCTGTACTGCAGTCACGGTAGACATTTGCTTACTTATGCAAAATGTTTGCATAATGCACGTTAGGGTATACAATCCTTGTAGTAGTATATTTTTGAAAACAAATGCAGTGTGGTTTTAGCATTTGTATTAGGTGTGCTTACTAAAAAGCTTTGCATTCTGACACACAACGTTTCTAATCGTTAATGCTCCTGCACAAACAGATAGAGGATATTCCAAGAAATCTAAACTTCTGTTAGTAAAGTGCTGCCCTCATCTATATATATATATATATATATATATATATATATATATATATATATATATATATAGATATATAGATAGATATAGATTTAGTTCTGCAGCCAAAGTTCAATGTGTGCAGTTTATTTCTGTTGTTGAGAAATTGTTTTCATGCTAAATCCTGGGAATTTGCAGCTATACAGTTGAAGTCTGTATCTGACTGTTTACATAACAATCCAGTAATGGCTCTTCTACAACTTGTCGAGGTAAAATTCAGTGAGTATCAGTTGCCTGAAGAAAAATGCACCAAGGAATATAATGTTGATCACTGTTTCCCATGGGAAATCATTGCCTGTGCAATCTCTAAGCATGTTTCAACAATGTTTAACACCTTTGGGGAGATTTCTTCTTTCTTAAAGTTGGTATATAAAAGTCCAGGAGATGCGAGGGGCGGGGGGGATCTTGTTGCCCTGCAAAAAAATGCTTTGAGTTAATTGTTTTTACCCATATGTGTTTTGGACTTTATTTTTTGGCATTTCCCAATACTTGGCATTGTACAAATTGTCAATTCACAGTAGAATCCCCATAAGTACAGGATTTTACTGTTATGGCTTCAGGACCCCTTTGAATACAGGATTTTACTATTATGATTGTTTAAGGTGTTAAACAGGATATTACAGATATCAGTTTATATAAAAGTGGAAATATGTGAGCGAACTGATGTTAATAATAAGGGAAGGAATGGATGATGCAGTAAAAGGAGATCAAAATAAAGAAAATATTGTGATATAAAGAAAGCACATGGCATGGTAATACATACAAGTTTATGGGAGTTTTTTTTTTTTTTTTTTGAAGTATGTGTTTGGAAAGAAGTTGGGATTGTATTTGGAAAAAAACTCAAAAGGGTACAAACATAGCAGCAATAATTAATTGTCATATTTGGGGCAGAGCTGCATAATGGTCAAATGTGTGTCAAATGGTGATCTAGGTAGGGTAATGAACCAGGATCCCCCCGTTCCACAGTCTCATTACTTGACTGAACCTCCCCAATTACTATAACATCTGTTCAAATCCTGACAGTTTGCATACTATCTTCTTCTTTATTTTTACAACAATTACACAGATTTAGATTTAATTTTAAACTTTTATTTCAAATTTTGGAGCACAAACACTGACAACCATTTGCTAAACAAAACAGTCGCACGTTGAAAACAGACTTAGCGTGAACAACAGTAAACTTCTCTTCCCTTGAAACTATATTACAATTTGTTCTACACAAATGCACACTAGTCCTACAAAGACAGACTAAAGACTTTTAACTTTAATCAGCTCAGCATGGTCAGTCATTTTTATCCACAGACATCTCTCAAACCCAGAAATTATATCTATGTTGTTGACTGCATCTTTCTTAGATTTGTGTCCAAAAAATACTAGCAATAATAATGACCAAAGTCACATATTTCAAATTTGTTTCACTCAAACACATGGTGGGCAAATATTCCAACTTAATTCATATACACATGCGCGCACACACACACACACACACACACACACACACACACACACACACACACGCACACACACACACACACACACACACACACACACACTCACACACACACACACACACACACACACACACACACACACACACACACACACACACACACTCACACACACACACACACACACACACACACACACACACACACACACACACACACACACACACACAGTAGTCCTGCAAGTCAGATTAAAGACTGTTTAAAAATGACCAAACCATAAGAACATAAGGTACTTTCAAATACAGAGTCCCGTCCACATGCCCACGAACAGTTGTAGCCCCTTTGTTGACTGTGTACACCCCTTAATGCAATGAATAAATAAATTTCATGTACTTTATTTGTAACTTTGGATGAACTGCATGACACTGTATAAAGATCACTAGCATCAGGTCATAAGATCTAGCCAAATGTAACGCAGTTTACATAGAAGAGAATTTATGAGAGCATAAGAAATGTTAACTATCTGATAACATATCCTAAGTTAATATGCACAATATCTGCTGAAGTAAAAGTAAACTGAACAATTCAATATCAAAGAGAACTATTACTAATGTAACTTTTGCTGCTGGCAAACAACTTTGCATTGCACTTCATCCCTTGAAAAATGAACTGCCTATGTTGCATTAAAAAATTGGTGTTCTGATGATATTGCTATGGGATTTCCTGAGCTAGATCAGCTATGCAATAGACAATGGCTGGGAAACAATAACAACAGGTTTATAGTTACTAGAGATGCAGTCCTGAAGACCATTAAGCACCTAGCCCCAGTTCCCAATCACTCCAAAGTGTTGTCTGGTTAAATGATTTGCTTCATATCAGATAGTCGGTAAATTAAGATAGAACGATTCAAATCCTGCATCCTTCCCACAAGAAGCAGTTCATTAACACGCTGGAGCTTTAGTCCTCTGCACCGAGTGCCACAGTAACAGTTTTTCATTTAATGCAGAAATTCTTACAATCCAAGCTTGTACAGAAGACTGTGACACAATAATATGCAGCAATGACTTCATAATGGATGCTGAAACGCAGACGATTTTAATCATCATTCCAAATAATTCAGACCGTATGACCTGTCAAATGTCAGCTCCTTTGCAGTTGCTAAAGTAGAAGAGACTGTAAAGAAGGTATTGCAGAGCGTATTACTGAAAATGCAACATGTTTAGACTATATTACACAACTCAGGCCTATTAATTAATTTATTCATACTTTAGTGCAGTGAATAAAGCAAAACAATTAAAGACAATATAAATAATGCAGCAGCTTTTGTTCAACCCAGTCATATAAACTTCAGAAATATTACTGCATATAACATTGTCTTTTTTTCTGGGGGGAGAATTACATGCTTTCAGGACACCTAGATCTCATTTTTGACCTCCTTATACCTGCTCTATCATCAAGAACAGCTATCCCCAACATCACCCAGTACAGCTCTGACCTACTTGAATAGCTAATAATATATTGTTGCTGCATAAACTTCCAAAGTCAACAAAGCTGTATCATGGACAAATGAGACCTTATGCAGGGTAATAAATCATGCCACCACCATAGCAATATCTCATTACCTGGCAGTCTCTCTTCAGTTGCCATAAGCACTGTTCAAACCAGCAGTCCAACCCTGTCTCTTTAAGCAAATCATAGGATTGAAGGGTCTATATTAGAACACCGAACATTTAAAATGTCGGGTGTTCTAATACTGAACCCTAGCAATCGAAAAAAAAAAAAACATCGAACATTCGGAACAGCAAATTTTTTCCTAGGGAAAAAATTCACTGTTTCAAAACACATACACACAATACAAGCGCACCAAACAAACAGCAATCCACACACATACACCTAGACTCTTACACCTAACCCTACACTAAACTATACATACACCACTAACTATCCACTTACCTTAACCCTAACCTAAGGTCCGTCACTATCGCACAGTCACCTCACCCGTGCCCTAACCCTAACTCACCTAACCTGCCCTAACCCACACATCTACACAATCGCACACTTACCTGACCCGTGCCCTAATCCTAACTCACCTAACCCACCCTAACCCACACGTCCACACAATCGCAAACTTACCTGAACCCAACCCGTAACTTTCCACCAGAGCGCTGAAAATACCAAAGCAACAGAAAAGGACAACCAAATTCTTTCTCTAGGAAAGAATTCGGTTTCCTGTTACTTCGATATTTTCAGCGTTCGCTGAAAATGGGTCGATATTAGAACACTCGACATTTCAAATGTTCGGTGCTCTAATATAGACCCGGATTGAACTTCTAAAATAAAGTGTATACAGAATACATAGACATACAAAATTTAGAAACCTTTCTTCTCCAAAAATAGCATACTACCCTATACTAGTGCATCCATTCACTGGCTGAAGAAGAAAGCAGGAAGACTCCAATAAACTTCAAAAACAATGTATACCCGTAAAACAAGATGCAGTGATACACCATGTCATGACATCTTGATTTATTTATTTTTTTATATTTTATTTAATTATTTTTTTAAACTGAGGAGTTCAGCTGCCCAGCAAAGCCAGTATGTGAATAGAAAGTATAGGGGTGGTCATTTGTTTTGCCCCCCCCCATCCTATCAGGCACCTTTGCTTGGTCTACTCAAGCCTGTTGCCACAGAATGAAATAGAAACATTTATCAATAATAATAATAATAATAATAATAATAATAATAATAATAATAATATATAATTCAGCCAGAAGGCTGCAGGAGGGCTCACTTACTTTACTAATTTTGAATTATGTGAGCAGGGTAGAGTATAGTCATCCTGTCTGACAGGCAGCAGAAACATAGCAACAATTCTCCTGTCCTGGCATGGTGCTGTGCTGAAATATTTATTTATTTATTGAGTTTTCTATTAAGTCCTCCCAAGGAGGGGTGGCACAGCGGATAGTGCTGTCCCCCTCACAGCAAGAGAGTCCCTGGTTCAATTCTTGGTTGGGGTATCTTCTGTATGGAGTCTGCATGTCCTCCCTGTGTCCATGTGGGTTTCCTCCAGGTGCCCTGGTTTCTTCCCACATTCCAAAGACATGCAGTAGGTGAATTGTACACTCTAAATTGGCCATAGATGTGAGTGTTCATGTGAGTGTGATGTAGATGAACTACTACTGCAGAGCTAGCCACCTGGCAGTGTCATCCTTGGTTCTAAATGATTTTCACTACTAAAGTGACATCCCTACCCCATGTACAAAAAATGGGAAGAAGGGGGTTGTGGATGGATGGACGGATGGATGAATGGATATTAAGTCCTCACAAGTCACCGCAGCAATGTAACATCAAATGTGTGTGCTATCAAAATATAACTCAGATTATAAAAACTTTCTGCCTCACTGAAACTGGGCCATTCCACTGCCAAGAGGGTCGTGTGGGAGATGAGGGGACAAGAAAGAAGAATTTTAAATAAAGCAGGCTGCAGCAGACAAAATCTGATAGAAATACCTATAAAAAAGAAAAATTCAAATCTACATGACTAAATACACATTTAGTATAAAAAAATTGGAAAATGTCCCCACCCACCTTTCCCAGTGGAATAATCCATTTGCAGTTAGTTTCCATTGCTGAGCTGTCTGGCTAGGTTGAGCCTGATGTTGGCTGCTGTAAGAAGGTAGTCATTTAGATTTTTTGCATGTAATTTAAAGCTGATGGTCACAATTTTGATGGGGAAAACTGTCTTTTTTTCCCTAGTTTCTGGGCTCCACTAGATAATGTCAGGCCCTAGGCAGCTGCCTAGGTTGCCAAGTGCTGGATCCAGGTCTGATCTGGAGTAGAAATAACGATGAGGAGTGGGTAAAATAATGCTGTCACTAGAGCTTGAGCAAGCCTTTATTTTGCCTTGTTGATGAATTATTCAATGCTTCTAGTACAAGGAAAGATATGAAAAGGGCATGTAAGGTAGCTGAAGGGGCTACTCTCCCCAGTTATATTTTCTTGTACAGACAATACTGTATAAAGACCCAGACCACCTTTAATACAATAGAAAACTGGCCTAAATCCCAAAAAATCTAAAATGCTGTTATTTTCACCAACACGTATGTCTACCACTTTCACCTTTACCATAAATTCAAATGATGGCACAATAATCTCCCCTGACCCCTCTACAAAACTATTAGGTGTCATCATAGACAATAATCTAAAATTCAACCTATATGTTAACCAAACTATCAAAACCATCAATAAAAAACTAGGGTCACTTTACAGAATAAAAGCCTTCCTAACCCCTCCAGCTAAAATTGCCATATTTCGCTCTCACCTTCTTTCAACCCTTCTGTATGCATCCCCTCTACTCTCGAATTTAAACAAGACTGTCCTTAACAAACTCTCAATTTGCTACAACCACATTGCCAGGTTTGCCACTGGGCTGCCTTTTAGGACACATCATTGCATCAATCTAAATCAGCTTGGGTGGCTTGAACTACCCAGCCTAATCCAGTATAACAAACTGATTATGGCCTATAAAATCCTCTATAATCTGGACAATACTCCTGCACTTAAAAATATTATCAACCCCTATAACAATCCTAGACCACTTCGATCCGCTAGCAAACTACTAATTCAGACTAGCAAAATTAATAACACAGCCGGTGACTCTCTCTTTACAAACTCTGTAAGTATATCCTGGAACCCTCTTCCAGCTGATATTACCTTACTTTCCACCTTAGGTCAATTTAAAACTAGATTCAAACAACATTTGTCACTTAACTGGCTATGCCAATGTATCAAGCTTGGCTAACTCTCTCTAGAATGTGTAAAAATCTGTTAACCAGTTTACTGTGTAATTTAATTTAATCCTGATTTGCACTCAGGATTAACTCTAACCTGTGGAACTTGTTTAATTTGCTTACTTACGTAATCTCTGTAAATAGTCTGGTTATAATGTGTAATGCTGGTATTATCTAATGCTGTATCTGCTTACCTTTGGAGCTTTTCTCCTCAGGCCTCCACTGAAAATGGACATGCCTCCAGTCGGACTATCCCGGTCAACAAATGTAAAATAAAAATAAAATAAATAAATAAATAAATGACAAAGAATAAGATGTGGATAAAGGAAAGGATTATTCTTATGTTTGCTAAGCTATCAGACATGTAAATATATAGGAGATTAAGGACAACAGGATCTATCAAGGCCTGGTAAGTGAGGCAAAAATCAGCCCTCAAGAGTCTGTAAGATACTGAATAAAGGAATAGACTAAGCTTAAAAATCTTCTTACTTATGAACTTCTGGGGCTTCTCTGGTTGTTTGATATGCTGAATGAGGTACATCCCAAAAGGGGCATTGTACTCTATAACTGGCCTAATCAGTGCTGAATATAAAGGACCAATAACATCTTTAGATCTAGATAATATTTCTTTGGCTATCAGTTGTGCTAAGGTGAGGATTTTTTGGCTACAGTTCCTACATGATGATCAAAGGACAGGGAACAGTCAACCCTGGTATCTGACTACATTTTCCTTTTGTAATGCATTTACTATACTATATGTTGATGGTATGGGTTGTTTAACAAATTCTTTGCATCTCTTTTGAGTCCATGATGAGGTATTAACTAGAGTAAGCCAAAATGTGCTTCTTTATGGTGGGATAAAAAGTGGCTTGTAGATGAAACAGTCAGCTACTTGCCACCATTTGATTAGTTAAACAGTCATACATTTGCCTTATCAGGTCAGTGTGTGTGTGTATTTGATGGCAGATGCTGGATGTTTATAAATAAAAAAGAAGTTATGTCTTACCATAGCGTTCCATCTGAGTTGTTGATTTTCTTCTAGTCATCACTGACAGGTTAGGTTCCAAGCCCGCGGAACTAAGTCAGCCTTATACCAAGCTTTCATGCACCAAAAACTCTCGAGCTAAACTGCTACCCACAATGCCCTTCACTCAGTTACCTCAGATCGAGTTTGCATGCAACATATAGAAGAAACAGAAAGTCAGAGGCCATCTCTGTGCAGAAACCCTGAACGCCACAAGACCCAGAAGGTCCGCCAGGAGCCTTTGGTGGAGGCCGGTGGGAGGGTGTGATGACTGGAAGAAGATCAACAACTCAGATGGAACATTATGGTAAGACATAACTTCTTTATCTGAAGTTGTTAATCTTCTTCCTATTCATCACTGATGGGACAAAATCCCAAGCTACTGGAAGAACCTGGATGGCCCTTATGGAAGAACATTCCTGAGAACCATTGAGCCGAAGGCCGCTCTTCCCCTGGAGATCAGATCCAATTTGTAATGCTTGATGAAGGTATGGGGTTTAGCCCAAATGGCTGCTGCACAGATGTCATCCATGGAAGCTCTTGAGTGGAAGGCACCATATGCTGTGATAGCCCTAGTTGAGTGAGCTTTGATTTGAGCAGGCTTAGATTAATTTGTAAGTGAATATGAGAAGGTAATGCAATCCCTGAGCCATTTTGACAAAGTAACTTTTCATAATGCACACCCATTTCTTGGACCAGAAAAGTAAATGAAAAGTTGGTCCGACTTGTGAAAGGACTTAGTTCTGTCCAGGTAGAAATGCAGTTACCTATGAACATCCAATGAATGCAGACAGTATTCTCCCTTGTATGAATAATTTGGAAAGAATACAGGGAGCTCTGTCCTTATGGAAGATCAGACAGGGACTCTTGATGCATAAGGCTTGCAATTCAGATATTCATCTGGCTTAAGTGACCGCCACCAAAAACAAAGATTTCCATGACAGGAATTTTAGATCACATGTCGTAGCAGGTTCAAAAGGGGGTAGAGAGAGAGAGACTGGAGAACTCGGGAGAGACTCCATGCCTCCACCGGGTGCCTGATAGGAGGTCTGCAATGGAAAATTCTCTTGAGAAAGGTCTTGCAAAGTCAGGTGGAAATAAGCAGGACTCCATCTGAACCATTATGGAAGTTGGAAATAGCTACTAAATGGACTTGAATGGTGGAAGCTGATGCACCATTGTCAAACAAGTCAGAGAGGTAATGAAGAATAGTAGCTACAGGAGTTGAAAACACATTTAGCATCCAATTATGTGACCAGGCAGAGAAACTTTTCCATTTGTCCCTGTAAAGTTTTCTGGTGGATGGTTTATAGGAGGCCAGGATAATATTACAGAGAGATGAGGAGAGGATTTCCTGCCTGGCAACTAACGGAAGTGGAGAAGCCAAGCTGTCAGCTTGAGAGTGGACAGATTCAGTGCAGTCAGCCCTTGTGGGTGAGATATGAGGTCCTGACAAGTGTCCAGGATCCAAGGAGGTTGTAACAGGTGAGGTTGGAGGAAGGGAAACTACACTTGATGAGGCCAGAATGGGGCAATGAGGATCACTTTGTTTCTCAACTGAATAGCTTTCCTTAAAAAAAGAGGGATCAGACGTATCGGAGGATAACATAAAGGTGACCCGTGGGCCAATCATGAGTCAAAGAGTCACTCTGTGACTCCCCGAGAGGGGGAAAAGGGGCAAAGTAGCTGCTGCATACTGTGTTTGAGGGGGAGGTGAAAAGGTCGTAGCATGGCTGGCTCCAACGGCTGAAGATTTCGGATCGGATTAAGAGACCACTCGTGAGGACGGAGAATGCATCTGTTCAGCTTGTCCGCAATCACGTTGGAGCTACCCGGGATATGCTTTGCGATCAGAAAGCAGTTGGAAGCTATCGCCCAATGCCAGATTCTCATGGCTTTGCGACATAGGGGGTAGGATTTGGTCCCTCCCTGTTTGTTTATGTATCAGACGACAGACATGTTGTCCAACTGGATAGCAATCATTCCTGATGGAAGGAGCAGATGAAATGCTTGCAACGCCAATAGCACCACTCTTAACTCCAGGACATTGATATGCAAGTTGACCTCTATGCTGGACCACGTGCCTTGGAATGACTTTCCCTGTAAGTGCCCCAACCCTATCAGGGAAGCATCCGTGGTCACCGTGGCACTGGGTTGGGGAGCCTGAAACGGGCGACACCAAAGATTGTCATCTGTACTCATCCACCAGAGGTGATCCTGTTTGCAGGAGTTGGTGATGAGAATCTGTGAGCTCAGGGGATGAAGATTGGATATCCACTGGGACAGAAGGAGTGACTGTAGCAATCTCATATGTAATCTGGCTATGGGAACAATTGAGATGGCTGCCTCCATAGACCCCAGAGCTTGAAGAATTTCCCTTGCAGACACCTTCCTTTGACAGAGTATCACTTGAACTTTTGTCCTTAATCTCTGAAACCTGTGAGGGGAAAGACAGACCAGACTTGTTTGAGTGTTGAATACTGCCCCTGTAAATTCCAATTGTTGTGAGGGCTGAACGTTGGAATTTTCCCAGTAAATGGTGATGCCCAGTGACTCCACTAGTACTAGAGTGTAGCAGAGGGCCCTGACCAGGAGGCACTTGGTGAGGGCAGAGAGGAGTCAATCGTCTAAATACTGAAACACCTGGAATCCCTGAAGTCTCAGATGAGCTGTGACCACTGCTAGGCATTTCGTGAACACTCTGGGAGCCGTCGAGAGACCGAATGGCAGGGCTCTGAACTGGTAATGATTGGCTCCCAGCTGGAAGCGAAGGAGACTCCTGGAGCATTTGTCCATTTTGATGTGGTCATACGCATCCTGGAGGTCTATCGAGCACATCCACACACCCTCCAGAAGAAAAGGGAGGATGGATTGAATCGTAACCATGCGGAACTTGGTTTGAACCACTGATTTGTTTAGCTGGCTGAGATCCAAAATGGGCCTCCAGTCCCCAGTCTTTTTTGGCACTAAAAAGAATCTTGAGTAAAACTCGAATCCGCACTGGTCTGGGGGGACCCATTGGATGACTCATTTTTAACATAGCTTTCTTATTTCAGAAACTGCCTCCTCCCTTTGACTGGGTGGAACATTGGGAAGGGATTTTGGAGGTCTTGGGTAAGAAATTATGGGAATGTGATAGCCCCTGGAAATTATTCTCTGCACCCACTGATCGTTTGTAATAGAGACTCAGTCAGCTTGGTGCAGAGAGAAACGAGCCCCGACTGCTTCCAGAAGAAAGCAATTGGGCAGCACTTCAGGAGCGCTGATACGGTATTCCTGAGAAAGAATCCCTGGAGTCCTGATTTTAGGGACCCCCTCTGCCCCAAAAGGGGCATCTTCCATTATTGGAACCCCCTCTGCCTCTGGGGGAGCCCTCACCACTTGCCTCATGGAAAGGACCTTAAGACATTTTGTGCCACATTTTTCCACTCCTCTGGTTCTGGGGGAAGGAGTGCTGAGGTTTGAAAAACATAGACCCACGGCAGACAAGGTCTTCCCATCCTGCTCGCACCTGGCTAATGTGTCCTTGACCTTAGAACTGAACAGAGCTGATGGTTCAATAGGGCATTTAAAAAGGAAGACTTGAAGGAGTCCGCAAGGTGACAAATGCGCATCCAGGCATGGCATCTCCTAACTACGCCTGTACCTGCAGCTCTAGCCACCCCTTCAGTTGCGTGGGATAGCAACCTCATGGACGAGTTGGAAATTTACTCTAGGGTGGCAAGTTGGGAAGCTACTTTATCACATACCCCATCCGAAACTTGACCCATGAAGGGTCCAGAGAGCTCAGTGATGAGATCTCTCTGGAGCCTTGTAAAATGTGCCAAAAAGTTCAGAGACCTGACAGCAAAGGTCACTGAAGCAAACACTCGCTTCACTAACCTGTCCACTGCCCTGGACTCTCTGTTGGGCAGGTGGACAGCAGGACTTTCCTCTGCAAGGTCCTTTTTCATAGCCTCTGCCACCACCATAGCATCTACTGACAAACCTCTAGACCAATGGGGTTGATCCTCCGGAGGGGAGAGTATCTTATTTGATCTCCTGGGAATGGCCTCAACAATGTCTTGATTCTTCCATGCCCACTGCATGATGAGCCTGACTAACTCATCGGGGGGGGGTCACCCAAGAGGTAGAGGGCCAAGAGCAGAAGGCCTGCAGGAATACGGATTCCTCTGAGGAAGGGTTGGCGGGCTTCCAGTCACCCCTCTGCTTCAAAATTTCCAGGATGTCTCCAAATGAGACATCAGCAGGGGGTGACCGTGGGGACCCTTCCCCATCATTGTAGTCTGTATCTTCCATGAGGGACTCCTCCAGGGAGTCCATGTGTTTCCTCTTACACATCCATTTCTGAGGGGATTCTTCAGTGGGAGCATCCAAAGAAGACTCAGAAAGGGAAATACTCTATACAGGGGTCTCCTGGGTCTTGCGCTCTCGAGGTCCTGGGGGAGTGGCCTTTGATAGCTGCAGCTCAGGGGGAATGGGTGGTATGTTCAAAGTAGGAGGGTTGCTCGAAGCAAGCACTCTCTGCATCACCCATAAAGCAGGCCCGCCTGAAGAGGAATGGGAGCCTGGAACCAAAGAAGACAATTTTGGAACCAGGGTCACACCCCGCTCCACGTGGTCTGCTCCTATGGATGGAGCCTCAAGCAAAACCAGGGTGGGAGTCACCCTTGGACCCAAAGATGGAACCGATGACACAACTGGAACTATGACCATAACCTTGGGTTCCATTCCCCAACCATGAGATTGAGGAAGGGTGGGTTTCGATGAAACTGACACTCAAAGGGGCCTCGGAGCCTCAGACATGGTCTTTGTCGGCACCAAGGCAAGGGGTCCTCTTGTAGACATTGGAAATATGAGCCTCGGAACCGAGGGGTCCAAGGGAGGAGAATACTTGGGGGTCACCGGGGCAATGGACCCAAAACCTGGAGTGAGATGGGGTCTAGGAAAATGTGTAAGTCCCCTGGCGGTCAGCAGCTGATCAAAGAGGTGCACCACATCTGGTGGACCTTACCAATGCCCCTGAGGGGGGAATCAGGCTGATCCAAAAAGGTGCTGAAAGCTTGTCTGGCAAATAGGTCCACAGACAGGGAGTACTGGGTCCATGATGTATTGAAAAACGGCACAGAGGATTCCAGTTTAGAAACCAGCAGCAAGGGAATAATTGGAGTCAGGAACGGGCTTGGAGCCAAAGTCACAGCTGGAGTTGAGGTAAATAGCGGCTCCGAAGATGTTGTTGGAACCAACATCGGACCGGAGATGGGGGATATCGGTGTCAAGGTAGAGACAGGCAAACTGGTCAGAACCAAATTTGCAGCGGGGGCCGTAGTTGTTGGTGCCGGGACTAGCGCCAATGAGGTGATCATAGCAACTTCTGTATGTACCACTGTAGCCAAACTCAGAACCGAGGAGGCAATTCGACGCTCAGAAGAAGTCTTATGGGCCTTGTGCTTAGAAGGCTTGCCCCTATCACTGGTTGGTGAAGAGGAGTCAGAACGAGAACATTTTTGTGTCCACAGAAGGAGGGGTTGAGACCTCCAACACAGTAATGGCCTCTGAAAAAGGAGAAGGAACGTGGCTCTTGAGGATTAACTTATTTCGTCTTTCATTCAGCTTCCACTGACTGAAACTGGCATAAATGTCACAGAGAGGTTTCACTGATAAGTACGGAACCCCCCAAACAATACAAACATTCCTCATGCAGATCGCTATTAGGTAGTTTACCACTGCAAGAAGAGCAGTGTTTAAAACTTGTAGTTCCTTTCTTTTCAGACATAAAAGAAAAATACACACAATGCTAAACTAGAAAGGAAAGTTAGAGAGAAAGAGGGAAATACCAACAATGATATTGGAAATACCACATGGGTAAAGAGGGCAAATACCAACAATGGTACGAGAAAAGAGATACCTATGGGTAGAGCTGAGTGAGTAATTAGAGGAAAATAATAATTTGACAAGAAAGAACTCGCAAATACTTACAAAAATTTGAAAAATATATCACTTAGCTGGAGAGGTCAGTAAAACGCTGCTATATGGCTGCGAGGCAAACAAGATCTGAGGTAACTGAATGAAGGGCATTGTGGGTAGCAACTTAGCATGAGAGTTTTTTGTGCACGCAAGCTTGGTATAAGGCCGACACGGTTCCGAGAGCTCGGAACCGAACTTAACAGTGATGAAGAGGAAAAAGATTAACAACTTCAGATGTATCATTTTGACTTTTGTTTCTGTTCATTTTATGTGATCTCTTCACATTATAGGAGTGGCTATTGGAATGGACATATTGAATTGTGATTGTCCTTACAATGGTCTGAGACTAGCATCTTTAATATTTAGTAACATAGTGAAGCCATAACACATTTTCGTTTTCTAAATTTTACTTTATTCTTATAATTTCACAGCATTATTTTTACTGTGAATATCTTTAATTTTACAACATACATGTACATTTGCTTTATCTTACACAAGCAAGTGTGGACTACATAAAATCATAAATATATTTAGTTTTTATAAAATAGGAATTAAAACCCACTATTTATTTTTTCATAGAAAGTGATGTTTTCAGGCATATGAAATGTTCAGAAAAGAATATACAGAATTTTACAGTTGACCAGTGACTCATGTTTACAATGTGCCCTTTGTTTTTGACTATCATAGGGTTGAAGAGCTTGCTGGGTATGTGCTGTTTGAAACTAGGGGAAATATCTTACACTAGTGCCCCTGTGAAACAGGGGATAAAGCCCTTAATGTGCCCTAATGACCTGTGTGTTGATTAATAAAACAGCCACTGTATGTGGCAGCAAGGGGAGGATGGAAGTGAGTAGCCTATGTTGGTTCATCCATTCTGGGGGTAGGGAGGCAATAAAGCAGCATAATGAGCCTGGCAGGCTCTGTGCTACATAAGCAGTATAATGCTTAGATGGGAGATTGTGCATTCAAGCATGGAAGCATGCACACACATCATGAAGGTAGCAACTACAGGACTCACAAGGCTGTGGTAGGGTTACAGGATGCATAGCACACTCATTGGCAGCAGGATAATGCTGCACCAGCATCTCTTTTTTTCTTTTTTGCTGCAGCAATATCCTTGATCTCTTCATTGGTGAACATGGGTCCACCTGAACCCAGAGGAGGCTAAGGAGAATCTGGTAGTCCCAATGAGCAAGGAGAGGAGTTGGTGGCAGCCAATGATCAGTTGTGAGGAAAAAATATACATACATACACACACACATTTATATATATATATATATATATATATATATATATATATATATATATATATATATATACATATATATATAGATACACTAGACAATCTCGACGTACTGAAATGTTGAAATTCAGTACGTTGGGACCGAATAGTGAAAAGTGCAATTAACCAAAACTACACTGTCAAATCCACAAATGTTGAATCCGCCATTATCGTGGTGACACGTTTGTGACTTGTGGTGTGGTTTGTGGATTTATCTGGGGTTTCAGGTAAGTGTTGTGTGTCTGAGGATAATAGGTAGGGATTTTAGTGTGTGTGAGTGTGTGCGGTGGTGTTTTTGTGTGTTTGTGTGTTTAGTGCGACCTCGGAGTTAGAATATATAAGTAGAGGGGGTGTGGGGGGGTGCAGTAGGCTTGCCCCCCTGCTTATAGGTAGGTTAAGTGTGTTTGTGTGTGTTATGTTTGTTTAGTTAGGTAGGTGCATGTGTATGTGTGATTATGTCCTGGTTTGTGTGTGTGTGAATGGTCGCGATTGTAGTGTTCTTCATTGTGGGTTTTTGTGTATGTGGTTTTTCGACTATTCAGTCTTGAAATACTGAAATTCGACATTTCAGTATTTTGAGATTGTATAATGAATCTATATATATATATATATATATATATATATATATATATATATATATATATATATATATATATATATATAAAACACTAATATTCACTTGATGTACCAGAGCATGTGGAGTTAGTGAGCCTTACCTTCAAAAGGATGGTCACTCATGTTTATTGCACCCACAACCGTAAGTATTAGAGATGCAGGAGTAGATAACTGTATTTTTAAAGCATTTTGATATATATATATATATATATATATATATATATATCTATATATATATATATATAAATATATATATATATATATATATATATATATAAATAACTATGGGCAATGTTTCTCTCAACTGGCCACTCAGTCACTACTACGACTACTACTGTGGATGTTGCGATGGTGTGGGCCTAACTGAATGCTAGTTTTCTGATTATAGTTAAAAAATGTTCTTGTGTATTATATCCTCAGATAGTCAGTCATGTTTACCATAAAAACTGCAACAGTGTCTATTATATTGTTTGGGGTCCTGCTGGATGCCTAAGTTTCCATTTAGGTGAAAAGTAGATCTACTGTTATTTTTCTTCAGCTTACCAGCCAGAAGCATGGGGTGAAGAGTACAGCTGCCCAGGCACAAGGTATTAGGTGGGCATGATTGACAGATGCCGATCAGTAGAAAGTTCATTAAAGGTATACATTTCCATAGCAGCATTTCTGAATGCTCGTAAGGAAATGTCAAGACTGAAGCACTTACTTCAGTGTTTTTGTGGTATAATTTTTAGCAAGCTACTTGCTGCAATTTTTAAACTTAAAAATGTTTTTGTTTCCATTTGGTGAGCTGGGGTGAGTTTCTTCTAGATGGTGTTTGAAGCATTTAATGGTACTGGAACAAAGGCCTTAGATATTTATGGTCATGAGTAACACTGAACGATCAGCAGTATTAAAAGCTTTGGAGAGGTAAACAAAAACAGTATGGCCGTGATCTTGTTGGTCACCGACTCACTCTCTAACATCCAGTAGGACAGTAGCTTTACCAAAGTAGGACTGAAACAATGTTGAGAATTTACAGGAAGGTTGTATTTGATTCAGGAGATGAAGTGGCTGAGAATGAAGGCATTTTTTAAATGTTTTGATATGAGAAGCAAGACAGCTATACTACACTAATTATTTAATGCATTTGATATTCATTATTTATGTAGGAAAACAGTAAGTGCCTTTTTTTCAAATAGAAACATGACCCTCTTTTATTAATTAATAAAGTAAGTGTGTGAGCAATAGCTGTTGCCTGAATTTTTTAAGAGTTCAAGGTGTAGGTTGTCAGTGAGAGCCAGACGGCTTCAACTTACATAAGAATTTATACACTAAAGTTGGTAAGGCTGTTTGTGAGGGGAAGGAGGGAAAGTAATGCTGTGGAGTAGTTTAACACTTATTCATTTGACTAATTGCCATGGTCTATTATACTACATAATACAAATAGCTAAACTACATAGAAATCTCAGTTTCATTAAGTTGTCAAAAAGGAAAAAAATGGAGCTTTATGCAGAATTGAATAGCTTTTTTATGTTATGTCAGACTTTATTGGGCTTTCTACTGTGGACACATTATTGTTCAAGATCTCGGAGGTGAGTGATGTTGCCTAACAGTGCTTGGTTCTCCAGTTAATTTTTTTGGCTGGTGCGCTATCTTTGTGGAGTCTGCATTATCTTCTAGTCATTCTCATGCATTTTCCCAAGATGCTTCAGCTTTTTGCCACATCCTACATATGTGCTGTGTGTGGACTGATGATCCTTGAAATTGCCTGTAGGTGTATGTGCTCTATGTAGGTCACTGTGTGTGTGTGTGTGTGTGTGTGTGTGTGTGTGTGTGTGTGTGTGTGTGTGTGTGTGTGTGTGTGTGTGTGTGTGTGTGTGTCCTGTGATGGGCTGGCTTCCTGTTCAGGAATATTTTCACTTTCTCCTGACCAATGAGTGGAGAAACAGGTCCCGGCTCACTACAGCCCTGAGATGGGTTAAACAGGCCAACAGAGAGTGTGGCTCCCTATTGTATTCCAGAATTCATAATTGTCAGCCCTGCAATTAGTGAAAAATGCAAAACTACAGGAGAGCAGAGAATGTCAACAATCACTGTTCTCTTTTAAAGTTCCTTTTATGCAGGAGGCAAGCAACCTGCCCCCCCATTGTGAGGAATGGAGCAACATTATGCTGGGAAATGCCTTTTTCATTCATTTGCTATAGCTGCTTAAGCCTCTCAGCATTGTCATTAACAGTAATCACACTGCAGGATGGAATCATACAGCAAGCTGAGTATTAACTGGAAAATTTTTGTTTTTCCCACTGAAGCACATTTATTGTGGGATTGATACCAAACACTAATCAGAAAAGTCTGCTCACTGGAGCAACTGGGGCACTATCCATTAGTGTTTATGATCACTGTTAAGTGACAGGTTTTGTTTAAATGCTGAATTTGCTCCGGGTTTAAGTCCTGCTCTGTTGTGTTAGAGAAATAAAGCTCTATGTCCCATTTGACCCGGATTTGATTAGTGGCTCAAGAATCTGCAGGAGTTGGTATTGGAGGGTGGGCAAGCCTGTCCTTGGGGGAAAGTGTGGACTTCAGCTAGCTGCCCAATGCCGCAGTCCCTCAGAGGAGAGATGACAAAATAAAGGATAGCCCAGGTGTGTGTGTTTAACCACCAAGTTCCTTTGCCAGTAGCCTTCATCATGAGTGCACAGAACCATGAACTCTTACAGAAGAAGGAATTGTGGTCTCTACAGAGATGCAGATCACCGGTTCCTCCCACTTAGAGGAGGTCCAACCACACATGCTCTCTTTGCTAGGATGGCAGGGAAGGCACAAACCACCTTCATGGTTGCCTAAATAATAAACATTCTGGACAGCTTTTTCTTCAGTGTTGCAGACAGATGGACTCATGTCCAGTCAAAAAAGGCTTGACAATCAGAAGGCGTTGGGACAAAAATTTTGAAAAAAAAATGTTCTAGGTTTACATACAGTGTCCTTATGTAAATTATACACATGCATGCATGTGCATTTTTTGCACTTTCACATGATATGAGTGTCCAGTGGTCATGACCTGGATGACTTCAGTGTCCCCAGGCACCCTAAAGCTTAAACTAAGGCTTAAGAATTAAGGCTTTTTACCTCTGCCTGCCTTAACTTTGAATGCTGTTTGCTGCAGTACTGCAAGATATCTTATTCAGTGGGTTGTTAGTCTTGCTCATCAGAAGAGACAAAAGAAAACTGTTTCAGCATTGATGGAATGGTTCTAGATATTAAGCTTTAACTATTTAGAAGCAATGGGATTTTAATAGATTATAATTAATATATGTAGTTTATATTATTAAAGAATATGTGGTTATTTTTTTATGTAACTGCAACTAAAGAATGGTATTACCTTATGATCTAAAGATGGGAAAGAGATACAAGATAAAACAAGCATCAGTCGCCACACCCATGTCAATTTCACTAGAGGTTGAGGGACTTTTGTCCTAGTGCCTGGTGACATCTTTCACAGTATTCTTCCTACTGTTGGTTGTGACCCTAATTGTGAACATTCCATGGTCAATTTACTTCTTGTCTAGTGCTGTCTGTTAGAATTGGCACAGACTGGCAAAAAGCAGACAAGCCAGTCACTGGGAATTGCTTAATTGTTACATGGCAATAGCAGTGGGAAATTATGAAAACAGAGTTCAACAAGCTTATGAATATAAACTGCATGTTTCATAGCACTGATTACTATATCCAGCTACCTTTAGAGTAGCTAATATTTTTACAGCTAAAAGACACCCTTGAATCTGCAACAATGTCTCTCACTTATTCTCTTGCTACAGAAGCTAAGCCTTGCTCTGCACACTAATCCAGAAAACATCCTTCATTTAAACTGTATTACAGCACAGCAGTCTCACCATGCAGAACGCATACATTTATCATGATAAAAATGACTTCAGTTTCAATTAACTGAAAAAGAATTTTGTATCATGCTCACCAAACAAGATAAATTCAAAAATCAATGCTGGTGTCGCTGCCTGCAAGCATCATATATAATTTAATGATTCAGTCTGCTGACCTGCCAGCACAAATTTAGGACTTCTCAAGTATTGATAGCTACTATTGTATTCAAAAGTAACTCCAAAAAGATGAATATCGTCCTACTAATTATTCATGTGCAACCTTCCACGTTGCTCTTCCAGACAACTTCACTCCTCCCAACATATACAGCAGAAGAATATTGAAAAAAATATATGTGTGTGTGTGTGTGTGTGTGTGTGTGTGTGTGTGTGTGTGTGTGTGTGTGTGTGTGTGTGTGTGTGTGTGTGTGTGTGTGTGTGTGTGTGTGTGTGTGTGTATACTTTGGCTGCAATTTACATAATAAAGCAAAGTTGTTGTAACTAAATTCAATGCCTTGACTTTGTCCTGTGTGCCACTATGCGCAAGAGTTTCATTTAATACTTGATTGTTTACTATGGACATTTTTGCAATGCACAACATTTAAATATACTTCCAATTGCATTTCATTTATTGCAGTAATCATACTTCTCAGCCTCTAAACACAAGACATCTGGACAAAGCCAAAAATAACTGAGGGTCAAAGGCCCAAAATCAGGGAGAGATTTTAAATATTGCTCTTATAAACTTGCATAGAATAACAGGTTTTGCATTAGCATGCATTTCCTGAAGGATATGAAGTCTGAAACTCAAATGTATTGCATTATTTAGTGACGTCACTCCTCAATGATTTGCCAGAAAACCACATGTTGTATGAGGAACAGACCAAAAATGTGTGCTAGAAATCTAGACATTCTAGGAAAAGCTAGACCATTGAGAGATATTTATTTCATTATTATTTATTGAATACTGTTTTGTTTATGAATGTACATATGCTCATTTATTAGTTTATTTGCTTTTGACATTTCTACAGTCGTTTGGGCTTACCCGACTTCTACTATCTAAATAATCCACCAAGGTGCCTGTGAACTGATGACACACCACTGTAAAGCAGGATCTGTCCTTTCCAGGGAAGAAAAACTTGTGAACTTTTTCTTTTGGATCGCCACCATGCACGGGGCAAGCATCAGAAGAAAGCAAATCCATCATACAGTGGGTGGAGTTTATTTTATTTTGTACATGTGGCTTATATTTAAAGGCATACACAAACAATGGAGCTGTAATTAGTGTACACACATCGCTATCCATCCATCAGACCCCTCTGCAGACCTCCTTACACTAGGATGATGGCTTCCAGTAGATGCTTCTCCTTTATTGTTTACTACCCACCTGCAACAGCAGACAGACATCAGTCAGAAATTTTATCTGCAGTCCTCTAACTCTTTCATGTTTGTTGGACTAGGCTTGATTGTGGCATAGATAAACTCCTTGTTTTCATGTAAACATCTTTATTTCACTAAGGGTTGTTTTAAGGAAACTAAATTTTAGTTTTAACAGTTCATCTTTCCTTCTTCTGACATACTCACTTTTGGAGACATACTTTTGTTTGATGACAGTTGTAATACACAGCTATGGGGGATCAGTGAAGATAGTGACAGGATGCAATGAAGCAGGCAATTGTAGGATAAAGCTGTGAAGACAATGGCAAGGTGTGGCTATGAGGTAGGTGTAGCCATGATTAAATTGGTAAGGTACAATCATGGCAGTAGTGAGCAAGTACAGCCAGAAAGGCAGGGCAGAATACAATCATAGCAGTAGTTTGTGGATACAGCCAAAAAAGCAGGACAGAATATAGTCATGGCAGCAGTGGGTGGGTATGGCCCAAAAGGCAAGACAGAGTACAGTCATGGCAATAGTGACTGGGTACAATCAGGACAGCAGCAGCAGGATTTGAGTCTTAACAGCAGTAGGAGGGGTATATTCCCAAGTGTAGTGCAACAGCACTGGGGGCAGTAACAGAGTACATTAGTGCAAGAAATAGTAGGGCTCAGCCACAAGAGCAATGACAGTATATAGACCCAAGGGCAGTACCTGGGAAACAGCAGTGAGGGTAGTGGCACAGGATAGCAATTCAGGCAGGTGCTAGGTAACAATAGTAAAGGCAGAAGCAGAAGATAGCAGAGTCGGTGGCAGGAGTACTATGTGATCTTTGTATAACATGAATGTCCATGGATACTAATAAACTTAAACCACAGCTCAAGGATAAAGGAACCTTGTTTTCCTCTAGTCTGATACAACAAAATGTCAGCAGATCAGAAATCACTGCATCATATTTATTGGTTATCTCTGCCTACTGACTAGGGCAGTTCCTCAATTCACTTTAATACTGGTCTTAGACAAAAGTCAAAGCATCATTCACAAATATACTTTCTTACATACTGTATTTCCATTGTAGAAGCCACGGTGGTGCATCGGTAGCATTGTCGCCTCACAGCAAGAGGTTCTCCCGTTCGATTCTCGGCTGGAGCACCTTCTGTGTGGAGTCTGCATGTCCTCCCCACTGTCGAGTGGCACTCGAAAGACATGCGTGAATGGGTGTGCCTTCGTTGAAGGTTGGGCACTGGGCTGGCACCTCGACACCATAAAAATCGACTGCCAATCATTAGCGGACTGGAGTTCCGCTGTGGCAACCCCTGACTGGGAAAAGCCGACAGAAAAACAACATACTGTATTTCTGTTATGCTGTAACTATTTATTTTCTTCATGGAGCTTTCCTTCCTGAGTCTAAATTGAAAATGAGATAGTCCCAGTTGGACTTCCCTCGATAGCAATAAATAAATGCAACAAATGAATATGTAAATAAGAAGAGTATTATCAAATGCTTAAAACACATGAAAAAGTGTGAACAGATGCTTCTCAGAATTAGGCTTCCATTTTACTAGACCTTTGCTATCAGGATATAATATAATAAGATATATGGCCAAATGAGAGCACAGACATATATTAAAATGCTAGAAGATGTATATCTATCCAGCTTCCCCAGTATTCACACCTAGCCCTGATGCAGCTGCCCCTTATTGCCCCTTTGTTCTTACTGCCTATATCTGCCTATCTTAATTTCTTTTCAGCCCATCTGCCATTTTTTAATCTACCACCTGTTCTGACAATGATTTCCATGTCTCTAGACTGTCTGTGGAGGAGTGTTTCTCATTTCCAGCCTGATTCTGGCTTGAAAAGTAATCTAGCTGTACCATATCATTCCACTGTTTTAATGCCTGTTTCTCTTATCCATATTATCCGAGTCCAGTACTTCCACACAGTATAGGATTTTGGAAGTCTTCCTCTGTATGTCTTCCAGCCAATTTATTTTGTTCTTGAATTCTGGGCTACAAAACTGCATGAAATACTTGAAGTTTTTTTTTTAACTTGCTTCTGTCCTATCACTAGAGTTAATTACCCTGAACACCACAAACACATCTTGTTAACTCTGGCTGCTGGTTTCTTACTCATTCTCAAAGTGATGGTCAGACAGGAGTTTTCCTGTTTTTTTTTTTCAATGCAATTTCCTGGTGAAAATCCAGTAATAGATTCTACCTGCAAAGTGCATGACCTTACACATGTAGACTTTGTATGCAAAATAACACTATTTTTGTATCAGGCTGCTGAGATCCCTCCATAGATCATGACCCTCAGTTATCAATTATGGCCTCAATTTCTCATCAGTAACTAACAGAATTGCACAGGTTTTAAAAAGAGAGATGGAAATCCCCAGTGAATCATTCCAACTGGACAAATCCCAGTAGTGAAGCTTGTGGCTCCCCTCTTGCAACCATCATTCCCATCTCCACTGACATTTAGGCCTTATTCTTGAATCATTTCCTTACCCAGCTTACGAGTTCCCCTAGTCCATTAGTTTCTCAGCAATACTAAACAAAATGTTTGTTAAAACTACAGTCAGAGTTTTATGACTACCATCTGAAATGATCTGCCCTCTGCAAACCTATGTTGGCTCAGTTTGAAAGGCATTTTCTACCAAGAAGTCCAGCAATTTATGCATCAGCAGTCTTTCCATTGCTTAAATACCTAGTTTATAGCTTGTCATCTTTTTTGTGTATGTTAACACTGATATGAAGCTAGCTGACTGAGGGGTCCTTTGGCCTTCTCCTCAACTACTCCCTACCAGTGGATTCATGGTGGCCACCAGTGAGCCATTAGGCATCCCATCCATTTTCAATTTCAGTGCAAGACCCTCTCTTGCAGTCATGCTACTTTCTCTAGAGCTCTTTGTGGCAATCCATTTGAGACATTTTCCCCACTCCCATTATCATTCATTCTTTACTTTCTTTATCATATGTCAATTCCATCCACAAAGTTTCTTCGCCTTCTTCCCAGACACTATTTTCTTCTCATATTTATTGAAAATAGATCCAAAGCATGTATTCTTACTTCTATGTGGTTTAATGCCTCTGTATAGTTTACTTCAGTCACCTCCAGCTAGGCAAATTGATTTTTACACCTTATTCTAAAAAAAAATCTTACCCTCTACTCCTTTCCTAATTCCTTCAGCTGATGCCCCTTCTGTGACTGTTTTGCAGAAATATCCAGCCACAGTGTGTCATCCGTTCATTCATTAGTTCATTCAGTATGTCTTAATCAGGTTAGTCACATGATTTATTGCTATCCCTACCTCTTATAAATCTAACAAATATTTGACACTTTAATGCCAAAGTTATAATTTGCCATATTTTCTGAGCCATGTGAAAAGGGCACTGTTTCTGCATAATTTCACTCCAAAGAAAAAGACTACACAATTGCAGTTACATAATCAGTAAAATGGTGTATCCATTCTAAGGTTATTATCATACAATATGGTCCCAAACTATTGGCACTTTCTAGATTTAAAAGTCAAATGTAATACAAAGAATATTTGTAACTTTGTCCATCTGCAGTATTTGAGCCCAAGTGTTCAACATGCCACCCACAGAGTACCACCCCCATTGTTACATCACAGCCATTGCAAACTTTGGGTATGAAATTAGGCTTCATAAACTAAACATAAAACAATCTAGCTGGTGAGAAAAAAATCCCCATAACTTTTGACATTCTCAAAAGTTATGAGTCAGCATTTTTATAATGGAACTTCTTTCCACCTTTAAATGTATTTCATATTTTAAAGCCAGATCTTCAGCTTAGCAACAGTGGGCATCTGACTTACAAATAAGGCCACTTTCATTGTACAATTAAGCACCATACATGACTTTGCAAGCTGACTGCTAAATTATACTTTATGATAAAACAATAGTTATGTCACTGTTTCATAACTGGAAAACCTAGGACTTCTGAACATTATATGTCTTCTTTTTCTCCTTTCAGCTGCTCCCGTTAGGGGTCGCCACAGTGAATCATCAGTCCAAAGAACAAGTGGCAGTAGAGTTTTATGGTGTTGAGTTGCTAGCCAAGCACCCAACCTTCCACAAAAAGCATAGAAATGCACACACTCACACTTAAGGCCAATTCAGAATGTCCAAGCCACCTGCAGCATGTCTTAGAAATGTGGAAAGAAACTGGAGCACCCAGAGGAAACCCACTCGAACACAGAAAGGACATGCAGGCTCCACACAGAGGGCACCCCACCCAAGAATCGAACTGGAGAACCTCTTGCCGTGAGAAGACAATACTATCCACTGCACCACTGTCAGACCTCTCAACCAATTTGGGGCAAATTTCAACAGAATCAGGGACAAGTCAAGAAAAAATCAATGACAAACAGGGACACTTTTAAAATATTAGTGCTATTAACTTGAAACATTGACTGAATCAGAGCATATGAATTTATACACATTTTCTGAAGTAAAAGAAGTTTATAACTCTTAATTATTGTCATTATTCATTAAGTGTAGTTCACCACCTTTCCTCCAAAAATCACTAGTTTTAATAGGGATTAAGAGGGACAGAGTTAAAATCTGAGTCAAAATCAGGGACATCCCTGAAAATCAGGGACAGTTGAGAGGTACTGTGCCCCCCTTCTGAACATTATATTTATTTATGCCTTGTTGACCAGGTTAGTTCCATTAGGCCAGTGGCCTCTTTTCAGGAGAGATCCAGTGTAGTATTTACACTGACTGGGGGAATTTAGCCAGGACGCCAGGAAAATGTCCCTATTCTTTTCACCAGATTGAACTACCGGGCATTCCCATGGGAATATGTAACAGGAGACACTGACTAACCCAGAGCCAGAAAGCAGTGGAGATTAACAACGAAAAAGAAGACATGGATAGTAATGGATTTTGGTTACCAATCTTGTAGTCGGTGGACATGAGATGAGTTTGTTAAAAAATGATTAATGAAAGAGAATCAGTTGAAGCGATGGTTTCATTGTTGCTGGAAATAATGGAAAAATGCATTGAGGTGGATGGTGAGGAGGGGCTGATAAGACTCAGAGAGGGGAGTAGACTGGAAGCTGAAAATGATGTAGAAGGTACATAGAGAAATGCTGAGGTAATGCAGAAATATGAAGGAGTGCAGGGACTGAAAATGCATTGCAAGTAGTATCAGCAACAGCTGAACAAAGATTGGAAAGTCAAAGAGAAGATCAGTGGTGAAAATTTTGATTTAAAAACTCTGCAAAATTGCTCGGTATCATATGTGGTACACTTTAAGTTATTGGAATTTTCTGCTGCTGATGTTCATTTTCTGATACATTTAAGGAACCCACACTTTTAATTTGTGACATTTATAAGCTTGAAGTGTTATAAAAGTTAATGGTACATGTAGGTCAATGTGTATAATTTTACAGGAACGGTAAATATGTTAAAAAGGAAATGATATTCAGTTCAGAATAGACAATTTACATGAGAAGAACATTAAGATGTATTTTGAAGGTGTGTGCAAAGCTGTGCATTCTGCTAATAAGTATATGATAGTAGAAAGTTATGAACTGCAGCACTGGAAAAGTGTCTGGTGATGAAATTAATAATGGTGTAAAGCCTCCTCTTTGTATTATAAATACTAAAGTCATGTGAGCAGCTTTTAGAATGGACAACTGAAAATGAGATATTACTGTGTGGAGGATACTCAGAATATGCAAAAGCACAAAACAAATCCATATGGGTGGACAGACCATGAGGCTAAAATCTTTGAATTGTGTATTAGATGTAATCAAAATGTTAATTTATAGTTTGATTCTGAAAATTAACAAATGCAGAGACGCCAAAATGAGCAACATTAACAGCATGCTGAAATTTGCTGAGACATGGGTAAAATTGGAATGATGTGAAACAACAGTTATTTTGCACAAATTAGATCAAGAGGGTAAATGAATTAAGAACATTTCCAGAAATAAAGTCAGTGAAGATTTGTAAGGAGTGTAAACTAGTGATACAGAGCAAACCAATAGATCTAAGTATTACAAAGTGATGAATGAAGTGAAAAAAAAAGAAGATAGTTAAATAATATCTGTACGATACAGGGTAAGAGATAGGAAAATTTAAAAAATGCAAATATGTACACCACTAAGAAGTGAAAAGCGTAACTTTTTTGTCCTTTGACTAAATGTAAACAGTATACATACTATTGACAGAAGAGTGGCTAGGTTAAAGTGGTGTAGTTCATTGAAGAATGAGGTTTTTGATGGAAAAAAAATGTATGGAACAGTTTAAAGTGCAATGAGGAAGGGAAGTCAAATAGATACTGGGTAGTGATACATGCTCGAGGATTTCAGAAATAAAAGTTGTTGATGTCATAGTTTTTTTCTGGAAGAATGCTGATGACTGATTGTAACATCAGGGGAAGTGTAGTCAGACTGATAGTTATTTATGCAAGTTCTGCAATGAAAGCAAAAAATATGATGCTCAAAGTAATGAAAAAAATACTTAGGGATAAATATGGATATAGTAATTATGGGATTCTTTAACTGTGACTTAACAGGAAAAAAGAAGAGGTTGGGGGATGTAAGACTATGTAAAGAGATTATAAATGATTTTCATAACATTGTTGGGAATGAAAGTATTTATTAAAAGGGAATTATAAAACATGAATTCATTTTGTAGTATACAAATGATGGCCAAAGGAAGGTGTGAGGTAGATAGTATTCTGAGGTTTTCACATCATATAGCTATGTGGCCTATTTTCATGTAACAAGAAAAGATAAATGTATTAAGAGCTTAACAGGGGTGTGTCGAACACTGAAGATAATCAAAAGGTTGAAAAAACTATTTAAAGAACATGAAGATATGAGGGTTTTCTATAAAAACTGAGCATAATGGTGAATTCTTTTAAAAGAAAGTTTAAGATGTAATATATGAAAATAGGAAAGAAGTCACATTCATGTAAAAAGGAAGTATACAAAGAAAAAATCAAGAGAATGAGAGGGCTGTAAAATCAAAGGAAAGAGAACAGTTTCAAAGCAAAAAAGAGCTCTATGAAATTAATAAAGTTACAATAATTGATGCATTAAATAAACACAATTAACAAAGGGAAGAGGTAAGCCCTTTATTGGTTATGCATAATAAAAATATAAAATTAAAAATAGAGGATAAAAGGGGAGAGATTGTTAGGAAAATTTAAGACATTATGGGGGTTGTGTAACGATATCTACCAAAAATGCATATGGAGTTCAGAAAAGTATATAGAATAATATATGATATAAAGAAAATATATGAGGAAGTTAAGGAAAATTGCAAGTTGAAATTAGTATGTAAGACGTAAACATCTTTATAAATAACGTAAAGGTTGATCCATACTTGGAAAGGATGGAATGGACTATAGATTTTATTAAAAAAATGCACGAAACAGAAAGAGAATGTTTATTAAATGTGTTTAATTTGTGGGCAGCAATATCTCCTCCAGTCTTTCATTAGCAGTGTACCTTAGGGCTCAGTCCATGGGCCAACTCCTCTTTTGTATTTCCTTCTCAAGGGTCATAGCAAATTTTAAGGGTTCATGATTCGCCAAGTTTACAGATAACTGTAAACTTGGTGCCATCATAAACTCCACAGATACCACCAAAAGCCTTCAAAGTGGCATTTCCCATGCAAATAGCTGAAGTCAAAACCATTAACTAAAGCTAAATGCCAAGAAATGTAGAATTGTATCCTTTGGCAAGAATGACTTCCCTTATAACTATCACATTGACAACACACCTCGGAGATGATCCTGTAGTCAGTACTCTGGGATCATATATTGAAAACAAACTGCTCTTTGGTTACCCACATATCCATTATTTTAAGGAAATCCTTTTTCGTCACACAACTTGTATCTAAATGTGTGGTGTCCAGTTCCAGGGATGAAATCATTCCATTTATCTGGTCAATCTTTGAATGTAATGTCCCATTTGGTATGTACCTGCCCAAACAATTATCACAATTGGAGCAACCACAATGCTTTTTTCTAAATAAAAAAATTATGCAGACTGTTTCAAACTTTTGTCAACAGCCTCAACAAACCCTATCCTGTCAGACATATTACATATTTGAAAGTCCCATGGTCATATGAACAGCCACTCAAGGGATTTCAGTCTCTTTTGCAACATAAATAGAACATGTTTGAGGAACAGGTGTGTATCACAGAGAATACCTCTTCTGTGGAATCATCTTCCACTCCACCTCAAGTGAAGTGCTTCTCTATTTATAATCAAACATAATTTGGATGAATGGATGGGAAACCACAAATTCACTCCCAGTTTAACACACTTGTCCCTTGAGGACAGGGGCAACAAGTAAGTGTCTCAATAGATCCTTGCCGACAAGCAACTCAGGTAGACTTCATCCTAATAAAGAAAGAGCAGTGGAGTAGAATCAGTAATTGCAAAGTTATCCCTACTGAGACAGTCAGCCCACAGCATAAACCACTGGTTGCCACAATCAGATGCAGGAGATAAGGTCAACAGAGACTAGGCTGAACACGTGGAAGTTGATCGGACAGAGAGCACAAATGTTCAAGGAATTACTCAGGGCTCTAACACATCAAGAAAAAGAGGAAATGTGTCAAATTAAAGAAGAATGGCAGCACCTCAAAACAGCATGTGTGAGGAGTATAGAACAGATATGTGACTGAGCTAGATATGAAGCAAGAAAAGCTGGCATTGGAATGTAGAAGACCAGGAAGTCAGCCAAAGAAAGAAAGAATAAGTGCTGGAAAAAGTAGGAGACAGAAAAGATGGACCAGGCTAAAAAGAAATGCTGTCTGGCTAACAAAGAGGCTAAGAAAAGAGTTGCAATAACAAAGAGCAAGACATTAGCGGTACTCTACCGGCTTCTGGAAAGTGACACAATAAATGGCACAAAGAAACTCAATCAGATTGCAAGGCAAAGACAGAAGAAAGATAAAGAAGATAGTCGAACACTCTTGCCATCAACAACTTGCTCACCCATCTACAGGAAAGCAAAGGCAGATGGAAAGAGTACTTCTAGCAGGTTGTGTATGAAGAAAACCCCACTGAAGCTGTACTGCCCCAGATGCAGCCTCCAATGAAAGATGAAGAGGAGCCCACCCTAGACAAAGTAAGAACAGCACTAAGGAAATGAAGTCAAGGAAAGCAGCAGGCTCAGATGAGTTCACAGCAGATGTGATCAAGAAGTTGGATGAGATATTAGAGAAATGGCTCTGGAGGCCACTCATAGTAGTATGGAGAGGAAAAACGTGTCCCAAGATTACTGGAGGATAAGCATACTAGCGCCAGTGTACAAGAACAAAGGGAACATCCACAATAGGGGCAGTACAGAAGTATCCAACTCCTGTCACACTGCATGAAAGTTCTGCAGAGGGTGACTGATAAATGAATATGCAGAGTAGTAGAAAGTAAGATGAGAGATGAGGAGTTCGGATTCAGATCAGGATACAGCACAACTGACCTGATGTTTGCAGTGTCATATAGTTGAGAGGAAGCTAGAGATGAGAAAAGTGCCCAATTGAACATTCCTAGACTTGGAGAAAGCATATGACAGGGTCCCAAGAAAGCTGATGTGGGCAGTCTTGCAGTGGTTTGAAGTCACAGAAACATTGCCAGAATTACTGGAGGCTATCTATAAGGACCAAATTACTCAAGCACAAACAGTGTTTAGACTCACATAGGAGTTCCCAGTTGGAGTGAATATACATCAGGGTTCAGCTCTGAGCCCACTGCTGTTCAAACTGGTGATGGACTACATTAGCAAACAGGTTGGAGGGGACACATCAACAAAGGTGCTGTGGGCAGATGATGTGGCGAGCAAGAGCTTCAGCAAAGGTTAGTGGAATGGAATGCCAAACTGTAGGCACATGGGATGAAACTAAGTACAGATAAGACAGGTGTAATAGCAGTAAATGAGGGTAATCAGAAGAAGATGAAAACTGAGATAGAAAAGAAAATAGTGGAACAGGTTGACAGTTTCCAGTATCTAGGAGGGTTGACTGAGGATAAGGGAAATCTGAATGAGGAATAGAATCAGTAATTGCAAAGTCATTTGCTGCCATTACAACTGTCTTATCTGTAGTCAGTTTCATCCCATGTCCCTTCCAAAAATCATGACTAAGAAAGAAAATACTATTTTTTCAAGGAAGTAATAAGTTATGTCCAAGGCTTAATATTCAAGGCTGGTGGCACTGTGGTTGCCAATAAACTGAGTAGCAGTAGTTACCCATAAATAAAGAAGAAAATGATTGTGAGGGTACAAGAATCACGTCAGGGATGACTGCTTTCCTTCCTCTCAAAAAAATGGTCACTTTCAGTTTACCCCTCTGGTGTTAAATTAGGATGAATGTGAAATGTCACATGACCATAATCATGATATCATACATCTACACAGCATGCCTCCTCTGCCCTAAATCCAAAAGGCAGATATCTGTGTTCACCTTTGAAGTCAAACTTGGACAAAAGTGAAAGAACAAATAGAAGACTACAGCATATATCATCTAATTCCTGTCAGATGTACATATACAGCATGCCTCCTTTGCCCTTACCCCAGAAGACAACCACCTGTATATGCATTTGGTTTCAAGTGTGAAGAAAGTGAAAAATAGCAGTTGCAGTAATTCATTCCAACTTGTTGCTCCTACACAGTATATTGGGCCATAGACAAACTATAATGGACCTTCTTAACATACCTCTGAGATGTGATTTTTGAAGAAAGTTAAAGAAATAATGGCTTAGCCAGCACACAAATTATAGTGACCTTCTGTGCACACCTCTGAAGTTTGACTGTGAGGAAAGTTAAAGAAGTAACGGCCACAGTATCCCCAGCCCCAGAAAAGCTACAGTGATTTCTGTGCTCAGCTCAGAATGGGGTCAATTTTGGACTAGGTGGAGCCTATGGTAGGGAACAATACTAAGCCAATCATACAGTCAGGAATGATTGACCCCAAAATCTCTGTGGGTCTAGATGTTCTGTGATGGAGTTTGGGAGATTTACATATGGTTTACACACACACACACACACACACACACACACACACACACACACACACACACACACTGTCACAGGCTTTCAGCAATCTGGTCAGTCATAAGACACAGACACAACATGCTTATATATACAAATGGATAACATTAATTCACCTACGGCATGTCTTTGGGGTATTGGTGAAAACAGATCACCTGAATAAACCCAAAAAACAGGGAGGACATGCAGACTCCATACAGATGGAGCCACAGTCAAGAACTCAACCACGGAGATTAGAACTGTGAAAAGGCAATAAATACTACTCACAATACAACAGTACCGGTGATGTGTTCCGATCCCAAACATCCTGCTCATACCACCAAAGATAGTGACTTATTGTATACAATGCTGACAATGCTGATGATGTTTGTGATTGAAAGAGAGAGAAATTATGGCCAACCTGCTGCTCTTATATACACTTATGCCACACTCGCACACATACCCCTACATATAAGCATAAACCTCAACTATGATTGTTTATTTTTTTTTCTTTTGCAGTGTCTGTAGCACAGCAGGTAGCACATTCACCTTCGGTGCAGAAGACTGTGGGTTCTATTACAACACTAGGGAGTTGATTGCTAACACTACAGTGCAGCATAAGGGGGGTGCTGCACTCCTAAGTGTTTAATCCTTTGAATGAGATGTTAAACCAAGGCCCCATCTGGTTGAGTTGCTGGAAGCCCAGGTGGATGTAAAAGATCTCGTAGCACCAATCAAAAAGAGTACTTTTTTATTTGCATACATATATACAATTCATATTTTTACATATTTTAACAGCATTCACTATATTGATATTTCCATTTTAAATATTCCTCTACTCTTTTACCCCCAACCAAAACCATATTTTTCCAATATTTCTGTCGTTGTCCATTTTCCATTGTATCTGATTTCATTAAGTAGTTCATTCCATATAGTCCACGTTACATAGAATATGATTCTGTCCATTTTCTTAGCTTAATTCTGGGATCTTGTCCCATAAAACCCATACTCTATCATGTCTATTTTTAACATTTCAAAATTTAAATAACTTTTAGTCAACTCATGCTTAAATACTTCTTTCCACAGATTTTTAATTCTCTCACATTTAAAAAAAATATGTTCTATAGTTTCCATTTATTTACATTTATTACATATTCTAGCCTGTTTTCTCTTATATGGCATATTTGCCCTAGTGGTAATTTTCCTGTGGACAACCTTCACAAAACAATCACTGCATTCTTTAATTCTTTTATAATTTCTGTATCTCATCATTATTGCTTTCTTCTTATCTATCTCTAACTCATTCCATTGATTCACCAAATAAAAGGATATCATAATGTTAACATTCCATTCTTTTCTGTTCTTTTCTATCACATTCTTTTTTTTTTAATTTCCACAGTACAATTTTACTGTAAAATTCTTTCATTTCTTCATTAAATGACACTTTTACTTCTTTTTTCATTTCCATTTCTTCCCAAAAGTCTCTATATTTACAATACATTATTGTTTCTGTCAAATCTTTATAATTTTTCATTATTCCTTTTAGTACTTTATACGTACTTAAAGAAGCTGCATGCACAATTGGATTTATCAGCCCCAATCTTCCTTGTTTATCTTTCATATACAAAATTCCCCTATTAACCAGGTTCAATCTTGACCCCCAAATAAAAGAAAAAAACTGCATAATTCTTTTTCATATTTCATAAGCATCATACAAACATTTGCAATATAATCTAGTTTACCTATTATTATGGTGTTTATTAAATGTGCTTTCTTTTTGTATGAAAACCTATATGTCTTCCATATCGTGATGATGTCTTTGATTCCTTTAATAACTTTATCCCATTGTTCATGTCTGTAGTCTGTCCTTCCAGATACTAGCCATAAAATATCTATACTCTTTTCATTATATTCCAAACCTCCTTTAATACCTTCATACTCAAATCCTTTGCTTTCCTCTTTATTTATGCTTAAACCAATTTTCTTCAAACGTGTTCTCAATTTTTCATTATTTTTTTTCCATCCAGACTTTATTTTTAGCTATTACTATAATATCATCAGCGTAAATATACATTATTGATAACTGTATCTTCTCCATCATTCTATATCCTCCCTTACTTGACATTTTATTAATTTCCATTACTACTGTGTTCATGATTATAGCAAAGATCATACTGCTTGCAGGACATGCTTGTCTTATACAACACTCTATTTTCAAATCTTCCCCAAGCCAACCATTTACATTCAATTTCACATAATTCTTTTGATATATATTGATTTTATTGCTTGTAATATTTTTCACTTATGTTACATGCTTGTAAAATTCCCCATAATGCTTTATAGTGAATATTATCATATGCCTTACTGACATCACCTATCATGATTTTTGTTTCCACTTTTTATTTATAATATTATCAATTACTTCCCTTATTATCCACTATAGGTGTTGACTCCCCTTTCCTTTTCTCCCAAATTCTGATCATATAATCTTTGTTTTTCAAATTGTAGTGCTTTAGTTACTATTGTCATGAACATTTTATAATCTGAATTATTTAGTGCAATCAGTCTCCAATTTTTATTTCATCTTTATCTCCTATCTTTAATATAAATTTTATCACACCTGTGCAAATTTCTTTATACATAGTTCCTCTTTCTAGCCACTCATTCATTACTTCTATAAACACCATGTTTTTCCAGTCATACATTTTTATGCATACTATATTCAATTCCATCCAAACCTGTACCTGAATTAATGTTAATATCTTTCAAGATCTCATTCAGCTCATATTTATTTTTAACTCTAAATGTTCATTATCTTCCTTATTTAATTTTTCACCATTATAAATTTGTTCTATGTTAACTTCTTTTTTACTGTATAAATCTAATACATATTCTTTCATTATTTCATATATTTCTCCTTGTTTTTTAACTTGTTTCCCTTCTTTATTTTTTTAATTCTCTTACTGCCTTTCCATCTTTTACTATCTTACATAAGTATGGTGCTGCTACTTTTTTCCTTGTAAGCAATAGTTTTGCTTATATAACAATTTATTAATGTTATCCTGATTTCTTCTATATAATTCATTTTCTTTTTCATAAAGCATTTTTTTCTTTTCTGTCAAGTCTTTAAATATTTTTTACTTCATATTTTGCATTCCATTTTTTTCTTTTTTTCCCCTTTTCTATACATTCTAAAAATACTTTTTTGTATTTCTTCTTTTTTAATTGAATCTACCATATTGTCCAATTTTCATAAAAATCTCTCATACTGATATATTGTTGCCATCATTCTTTAATTTATTTTCTTTCTCCTGAATCTAACTCTTTTTCATTTACTGTTTTTATGCCTTTTCCTATTTTAATAAATTCCCCCATTTTCATGAATTCTTATAGAAATCACCACATGATCAGAACTCATTATATTTAATTATTTTTTGTGTAATTTTTAGGCCTTCTGATATCAAAAATAATCAATTTCTTTCTTAATTTAATTTCTTTTGCAAGTCCAGTGTTTATTTTCCCAAATTTTTAATTTTACTCTCTTCATAATTTCAGTAACCATTTTAACATCAAGACTATTCTTTCTAACTCTCAAATTACAAGTCACCTGTCATTATTATATCCATGGTAACACAGACATAATTAGATATACTTTTAAGCATTGTTTCTCTTTCTTTTTTGTCACATATGCATATAAAGCTATTAGTCTGTATACATATTTTTCCATCTTACATATACCACTGTTATTCGGCAGAGTTCTAATATTGTAATATCTAATATTTTTATATTTTCTTGGTACAGTATAGATATACCTGAACATGTTTCTTTGCCTGTATTCCAAATAACAGTACAATTCCAAGGTTTTTCTCTTTGCACCCTTTCTTCTTCAGTTAACATTCTAATGTCTTCTAACACTATTACTTGAGCATCTATTGCAGCACACCATTGTAAAATACTAATTCTTCTATTAATATTCTTCACACTATTCATGTACAAAACTAATATTTTCAGCTTTATAGAACAGTTATTAGAATAATCTTCTTATCCCTTACCTTTCTTATTCTCTATTACCATTATATTTAAAAATTTTCTTTTTCTTTCCCTAACTCACTTTCCTATTGAATTTTCTTGCCTTTTACTCTATGCCACTCTGACTCTTCTTCACTTGTTTCATCTGTCTCTCTTTCTTTTTCTTTCTCTTTGTCTTTCCCTTTAAATTTAAATACCATTTCTGTTTTTTTCTTGTTGTGTGTTCTTATATAGCATTCTTTTATATCTCTTTCTTGTATAATTTTATTTTCATTTTCATTTCCACCTTCATTTTTTTTCATTTTTTGTATTTCTCCCTCACATCCTAACCATAAGTGTCCTGTATTACCACATTCCTTACATTTTGCTTCATATTTCTTTGCATTATGACCTGTCTGACCACATAAATAACATTTTTTGTTACATTCATTAATTGCATGATCGCTTTTTTCCACAAAAATAAGTTTTTGCTTGTCTTCTGTACCTCACAAAATCTCTATTGCCATGTACATAAATAACACTAGGTATGTGTATCACATTGTCATTTTCCATTTTTAAAATTATTCCACATTCCCAAACCCCAGTCCATAATCCTCTTTCACCATAGGTTTTAGTAGTGTCCACCACTTCTTTACATATTGCCAACAAATATTTTGTAGTTCTTTTGCTCCCACTTCAGTTCTAAACTGAATCAAGATTCTTTTTTGTTCACCTGAAAAAGGCTTGAGCAACATATTCTGACCATGGAAAGTCTCCTTTCTTTTTTTCATAGAGCTCCAAAAGGTTTGCCACAGCCTGGCCAGTTTCAAAAAACAAATCATAAAAAGTTTCTTTGTTAATTAAAATGAAAGCTCTTACCTCTTCAATCTTTACTCCCAGAGGTGTAATAACATTGTCCAATACCACATATCTGTCCAGGCCGTTTTCTTTTGTACTGCTCCCCAAACAACATATTTTTTCTTTACTTCCTTCATCTCTGTCTCTTGTTAAACTCCTTCTTCCACCGTTTGAGCATAGAAATTTTTTTCTAGAACTTTATCTGACATTTTTTCCATCTCTTTTTCTCTCTTTTCTGTTTTTTCCATAATATCACTCCAGGATATAGCAGTTCCACATTCTGGCTCACTCTGGTTAACTAGCTCCTCCAGAAATTCATCCTGCAACCTTCCTGACTGGAGAGTTGAAATAACACATTTCTTTGCCATTTCTGTCATTTCAAACAGTTTTTTTTCTGGAAATTTTCTTCTCCATCACTGCATTGAGCTCCATCTCCTTCCTTATCTCCTCACCATCAGGAGACAATTTCTCTGCTTCCACATTACCTGAAAACACTCCTGGTAGTGATTCTACCATTCTTTCTTCATTTGCAACACATTTAAATTCCAAATTACCTTGGCTGTAGCAGTCATGTTTCTCCCTGTTCCTCCTGTCTGCCTCCATGCCTGAACAGGAAACAGGAAGTCAGGATGTGTAACACCCAATCTGTTTCCCCTACTGCAAAGAGTATGTTTTTTTAATTGATGTATACATTGCATATTATTTACATATTTTCATATTTACATTATTTGCATCTATTTACAAAATTCCATACATTAAAAAATGTAATTTAAGCATTTCTCCCCACTCTTTTATACACAACCAAAACATTATTTGCTCCAGAATCTTTGTCAAAGTTCTTTCCCCATTATATTTGATTTCATTTAGCCTCTCGTTCCACATAGTCCATGAAACATAAAATATTACTCTGTCCATTTTCTTCACTTCTTACTGTTTTTGTGCACCATAATGACCAAATTCAATTATGTGAGGTGGCTTACTGGTAAATTGCATTGGCTATGGTGTGCAGGGTCCTGGGTTCAAGACCTGCAAGGGCTGTTTATTTTCCTATGGCTAGGCTTGTATCCTATGGCTAGGCTTGTAAAGGCCCCAGGGCCATTAGCCTATTACACACATATGAACCTATGAACCTATGTCCACTTTTATTTGCCCAAATTTTAACAAACATTTCACTCTATTATGTTTCCATATTTTTCCACAAATTAACTCTTTCACATTTCAAAAACACATGCTTAGTAGTCTCAAACTCTCCACATGTATTACATATTCTGTCTTGCTTTTTCTTGTATGGCATTTTTGCCTTAACCAGAAATTTTCTAATAGACAAGCTCCATAAAAGATCATTACATTCTTTAATCTTTTTATAGTTATTATAACTCATCATTATGAGTTTCTCCTTATCAATTTTTAAACCTTTCCATGGGTCAATGCAATAAAATGCTTTCATAATATTTACGTACCATTCCTTTCTGGGTTTTTTCACAGATATTCTTTTTTTATTTTCCATAACACAAGTTTGTTTTGGTACCCTTTCATTTCTTCATTCACTATGCTTTTACTTCATATTTAACTTCCATTCTATCCCACAATTCTTTGTATTTATAATATAGTATCAAGTTTTTATTTTCCTTCATAATTCCTTTTAATACTTTATATAAAATTAAAGATGCTTCATGTACTATTTGGTTTATTATACACAAGCCTCCTTGCTCTTCTTTCATATATAGAATCTCTCTTGAATGGATTCAGTCTACAGCCCCATATGAAAGAAAATATAATCATCATTAATGCCTTTTTCATACTTAATAGAAATCATATAGATGTTAGCAACATCAGTATTTTTTCTTATTACCATGGCATTCAACAAGTGTGCTTTTTTTGTATGAAAACCTATATGATTTCCAAAAAATAGTCATATCCTTTACTTTTTTGAGAACGTTATCCCATTGTTGTTGCCTGTATTAATTCCTTCCAAATGTTATTCTTAATATATCTATATATTTTTCATTAAACCTGGTACCTCATGTCATACCTTCAAAACCAAACCCTTTACTTTTTTCTTTATTTATACTTAAACCATTTTTTAATTTTTCATTTACTTCCTGCATCAATACTTTATTTTTAACAATTTGTAACATATCATCACCATAATTATACATTATTGGCAATTGTACTTCCTTCATCGTTTTGTATCCACCACTACTTGATATTTTATTAATTGTCTTCACTGTTGCATTTATAACTAATGAGAAAATTAAACTAGTAGCTGGGCATCCCAACTTTGTTCCACATTCTATTTTTATTTTGTCCCTTATCCAGCCATTTACATTTAGTTTCACATAGTTCCTTTCATAAACTGATGTTATTACTTGTAATATTTTTGCTTACATTATATGACTGCAAAATTCCCCATAATGATTATATTGAATATTATCACATGCTATATCCCGTATCATAACCTTTGCTTCTACAATTTTATTTATATCATCATCAATTATTTCTCCTATTATCCATAATAACACTTGACTTCCTTTTTCCTTTTTGTCCTGAATATATTTTGGTCATATATTCTATCCACTTTTTTGCAACATTTTTGTTATTCTCATGAAAATTTTATAATCCATATTATTCAAAGTTATAGGTCTCTGATTTTTTTATCTCCTCTTTATTTCCTTTTTTAAATTTAAATTTTATACCTCCTTTACATATCTCTTCCTCTTTAATTTCAGTTTCTAACCATTCATTTATAACATCTATAAAAATTATTTTTTGCCACGCCTTCATTTCTTTATACATACTATATTCAATTCAATCCAGTCCTGTTGCAGAATTCATGTTAATATATTTTAGAATTTCATTCAATTCTTTCATAGTTATTTTTCCTTCTAAATACTCATTATCTTTGCTATTTAATTTTTAACCTTTATAAATTTGTTTTATGTTTTCTTCTCTTTTAATAAATTTCAATACATATTCTTTAATTATTTTGTATATTCATTCTTGCTATCTTGTTTGCTTACCTTCCTTAATCTTTGTCTTATTATTTTTTCCTTCTTTTATTATTTTACTCCTCTTCTTTCTTTCCTTGTAAACAATATTTTTGTTTATATAACAAGTTTTAATTTTAATTTGATTAATGTTATATATTTCTCTTTCTTTTTCATAAAATTATTTTTTCTTCTCTAATAAGTCTCTGGGTGTTTCTTGACTTAATATCTTATATCTCTTTTTCTTTTCTTTGTTTCTTCCTTATACATTCTAAAAAAGCTTTTTTATATTTTTCTTTAAAATTAAGCCACAAAACAGTCCACTTCTAATAAAACTCTCTCAAATTTGTATGATTTTTTCCATAATTCCATGTTATTTTTCTCTTCTAAATCTAATTCCTTTTCATTCATTCTCTTTATTCCTTTTCCTATTCTTATATGTTCTTGATTTCCTGTACTTTAACCTATATAGCCACATGATGAGATAATCCAGCATACTTGATTCTTTTTTCTTTAACTTTTAAACTATCATAAATTAAGAAATAATCAATTGCTGTCCTAATTTCATTCCATCTGTAGGTCCAGTGGTTATTCTCCCATACACTTAACGCTCCACTTCTCATAATTTCTTTAACCATTTTAACATCACAATTGCTCTTATTCTTTCTTAAATTGCAATTAAAATCACCCACCAATATAATGTCCATATTTATACAAATATATTCAAGAATATTTTAAACATGATTTCTCTCTCTTTTTTGTTACATACGCATATAAAGCTATAATTCTATACACATATTTTTTCCATCTCAAGTCTATTACCGTAATTTGTCATAGTTCCACAATGGTTACATCTAATATTTTAATGATTTCTTGACATAATATACAAATGTCCAAACATGTTTCTATCCCCATGATCCAATCTACCCCACTATTCCAAAGTTTTTTCAATTTGTTTTCTTTCTTCCTCTGTTAATAATCTGATATGTTCTAAAACAATAATATATGGGTCTACTGCAGCACACCGTTGTAATATATCTGTTTTCATCTTAATATTATTCAAACTGTTCATATTTAAAGCTAATATTTTCAGCTTTTAAGAACAGTATAATACAATTTGTATCCCTTTCTTTTCTTATTTTCTCTAAGCATTATATTTTTAAATTTTCTTTTCCTTTCTTTAACTCTTTTTCCTATCAAATTATTTTTATTTCTTGCTATACACCAGTCAGCTTCTTCCTTACTTGTCACATCTGTTTCTTTTTCCTTGTTACTTTCTTCAGATTCATGTACAACCTCTTTATTAGTCACATATTTTGTACATTTTCTTGTATAACACATTCTTCTATCTCTTTCTCCTATATCTTCACTTTTATTTTCATTTTCTTGCATATTTATTTCACATTCTAGCCAATGGATGGCCAGTATTGCCACATTTTTTGCACTTTCCAAAAAATAAGTCTTTAATTGATCCCTGTATTTCATGAAACCCCTATTACCATGAACATTAATAATACTAGGTACATGCATAACATTATCATTTTCAGTATTATTCCACATTCCCATCCCGCAGTCCACAGTCCTCTTTCATCATATATTTTTGTAGTGTCCATTACTTCTTTACATATAGTTAACAAATGTTCTTTCAGTTCCTTTGCTTCATCTGGATCATTATTTTTTTGTCTTTAAAAAGCTTACACCACATATTCTGACCATGGATAAATATTTTTCTTTTGTTCATATGCACCCAAATTTTTTCCATGGCCTGCCCAGTCTCAAATATCAAGTCACAAAAGTATGTTTATTAATTAAAATAAATGCTCTTACCTCTTTTGATTTGACACTCAGAGGTGCTATGACAGAGTCCCAAACCTCATATCTGTCCAAACTTCTTTTTTACAGCTCACACATACTGTATCCTTCTTTTTTGTTTCTACTATTTCTTCTATCTTTCTTTGTTCCTTCAACAGTTTGTGCATAAGGTATTGTCTCTGAAACTTTTTTCTGGCACAGTCTCCTCTTCTTCTATTTTAACATGAGGTCGCTTCATGAAATTGTTGATCCATTTTCTAGCTCACTTTTGTTTACCATGTCTTCCAAATAATCATCTCACAACATCTCAGATTACAGGGTTGTAATTATGCATTTTTTCAGAGGTAATCGTCTCTCCTTAAAACTCTTCTGAAAGTTTTCTTCTGAATCCATATCTGTTTCAGCTACAGTCTCCTTTTTCTCCAATGTCACTATTTTTTCTGCACCCACAGCATCAGGAAAAAAAAAACTTCTGGTAGCGTTTCCACCATGTCACCTACATTTTTATCAAGTTTCACTCCAGTTTCAGCAAAAGCTGAATCAGCCATCTTTTCTCCCTGCTGCTCCTGGCTGCCTCTGTGCCTGGACAGGAAACAGGACATCAGGATGTGTAACACACACACACACTCTTCCCCTGACTACCAAGAGTAGAGGATGTTCCCTCATGTTCTTGCCAAATTTCCCCTAGTAGTATAAATACTACCTCCAGTCTCCTCAAAAAACTCTTCTATCCTAGTAGCACTAACCTGGCCAACAAAGGCTAAATATAATGTTAATACTAAATTCAACAAACAGTACATTGTGATACTGTTCCTACCACATCAGATCACTGATCTGAGTTTGTACAGTGTTTTCTGGACTATCAGGCAATTGGTTTGATTTTTGGATAGTCCAGAACAAAAACAGATAGGTGGCAACACTACTGAGCAGTTACATGAAAAATAAACTTTCCATGGTTCACTTACCTTCCAAATAGTAGCAGAGGACTTACTCAAAAATTATTTGTTCAATGCTGCACTTACAGTTGCTGCTCCCCTCCTTTCATTTTACTAATTTGCTTGGGAATTAAAGCAAACACTGCTACTGGCAGCCAGCAGCATCCTCCAGTTACAGAGGCAGGGACAGTGATTCCACAGGCACTCCAATGAAAAAGAAATGCATGAACAGCTGCTAAGAAACACTAGTGCCTATACATCTCAAATGACAGCTGATTTCATAAAATTTTCCCAAAAGTGTATTATATTTTGGCACTGTCCTTTGTAAAATGCTTGATTTTCTGTGTAATTACTTTTGACTACAGTCTATCATTGATGTCAGACATTAAGAGCTTCCCACTTATTGTTCAGAAAATGCATTTGTTTCACAACGTTATATTCATTTTTTAAGTGAATTAGAATAACATTTCAAAACTGAAGTTGATTCTGGGCTTTTCATTGGTTTTCTTTTTGAACTGCAAGCCTTCTGATCAGTCAGAAACAAGGAGAAGCACATGCAAGTTGGCTAGCAGTGTTCAATTATTTTTGGTCACTAGCTAAGATCATGAGGTACAGGACAATGGCTGAATTCCATGCACCACACCAGAAGCTGGTTTACAAGTGTGACAGTGGACATCTGAATGGATGATATCACCATTGTTTAATACAGTGATTTTCTTCTAAAAAGGAAAAAAGGTGGTTGAAGACCACAGTAACAATACACAGCTATACATCCTATATGCATTAGTAGAATTATCTATACATTATGACAGACAAACACACAGTCACAATAGTCAGTCATTATTGGATTCAAATCTCCTATCTGTTTAATTATGCAGCACCGTATCAGTATCCAGCACCAAAGGATAAGTCATACTACAACTCTGATGCAGTTCATTTTTAAAAGCATGATATAACCATTGTGCTTCCAAAACTGGGTATTCCCTGGGGTAATAGAAATTTGTGTGGTAGCCCTCTGCCAGTGAACATACATCTCCTAAGTGGCAGTTAATTAAGGGATGTTGCCACTGAGCCAATCATGCTTGATAGTACACAAAGTCACACTATTTAAGCAATGTTGGATTTAAACCCCTACCTTCCTAGTTACAGAATGTAGAGAACACAGTATTAACTGAAAGTGCCTCAGCAGAAGTCTGGCTTTTATGGTGAAAGAGTGCACTTATGAAAGGGTGACCTCATCAGTGTGTTGCAGAGAAGATGGTTGTGGTAAAAGTGGGATAAGCAGATGGGGGAATCCTCTCCCAGGTTAAATTGTTCCCCTGAGTGGAAGTAGATACAGAATGTTTGCTGAGGAAGCTATACATACCTGACATTGAAATCACACACACCAATTTACCACTGTGAGATTTGAAGTTTCTTCTTATATAGTTACACAGTCTATAGAATATAGTATTAGCCACAAACTCTACAGGAGAAGTCTGACTTTCATGGTGACAGACTACACTTAGGAAAGGATCACCTGATTAATGTGTTGTAGAGAAGATGTATGTGGTGAGATAAGGGGATGGGGGAGTCCTATCCCAGGTTAACTTCTTCCCCTGAGTGGAAGTTGATTCAGCACGTCTATTCAGGAAACTATACCTACTTGACATCGAAGCCACATTCACAAGTTCACTACTGTGAGATTTGAACCTGTTTCCTATTTAATTACACAATCTACAGAACACAGTATCAGCCACAAGATCTACACGAGAAGTCTAACTTGTACGAGGAGAGAGTGCACTTATGAAAGGTTGTCCTCATCAGTCTGTTGCAAAGAAAATGTTTGTGGTATAAGTGGGATGGGGATCCTCTCTCAGGGAAAATTAATCTCCTGAGTGGAAGTAGATACAGTGCATCTCTTGTTGAAGCTATACCTACATGACACTGAAGCCACACACACACACACACACACACACACACACATATTCACCACTGTGAAATCTGAACCGCCTTCCTATCTAGTTGCACAATCTATAGAACACAGTATTAGCTGCAACCACCACAGGAGAAGTCTGACTTGTAAGGAGAGAGAGTGCACTTATTAAAAGATTAGATGACATCACCAGTGTGTTGTAGAAAGGATACTTGTGTTAAACTGGGATAGTGTGTAGAGGGAGCTGTGTCCAAAGGTAATTTTTTCTCCTGAGTGGAAGTGGACACAGCACATCTATTGTTGATGTGTGACTTACCTGTCACTAGAAGCACACACACACACACACACACACACACAAGTTCATCACTGCCTGATTGGAACCACCTACCTATCTAGTTGCAGCATCTACAGTGAACAGTATTAGCCACAAGCACCATACAAGAAGTCAGCCTTGTAAGTGGAGACACTAAGGGGAGGCAGTGCACTTTTAACAGGATAACCTCATCAGTTACAAACAGGATGTTTGTGGTAAAAGTGGGATCAAGTGCAGAGGAGTTGTGTCCAAAGTTGATTTATTCTCCTGAGTAGAAGTGGAGATAGCAGATCTGTTGTTGAGGCATTACTTACCTGATAGAACCACCACACACACACACACACACACACACACACACACACACAAGTTCACCATTGTCAGATTTGAACCACCTACCTAACTAGTTACACAAGCTAGAACAAGCAGTATAAATTGCAAGTGATACAGGAAAAGTCTGACTTTAATATTCTGATAATGCACATTTCTAAGTATTAAAAATTCACTATTAGGAACATCAGCTACTGTGCATCACATGTTTTGGGACAAATGCATGTTTCTGGACAGGCCAACATAACAGCACTGTGCTTGTCCCATGTAATTACATACCTCTCTGTAACATTGATATACTGCCATTCATGTACATTCTGTTAATGTGAGTGACTTGCCTGTTTTACAATATTAGGTGACAATGACAATCACAACTGTAAAATAGTGGTTTGTCACGCAAGCATTCATGACAATTTATACCAGTATGATTACATGCAAATAGTAACCATTTATTGGTCACTGCCAGTTCTCTTGGCTCATGCTTGCACAAAGTGCATTGACAATACAGACACTTTCTAAATATGACAATGCACTTCTGAATAACAGTGATGGATTATGTGTGAAAAGGTTACACACTATTATAACAAAGCTGCAAGTATAACCACTGGAGTGCAGACATAGGTTAATAGACTGAATTAAATGAGTCCATGTCTCTCTGGAAACCAGATACCTTTGTTTCAAAATGCCATTAGAACATTTGTATTTTGTACATTTTTTTTAAATCTTTTTATGAAGCACTCAACTGGGAAGTTTATTTGTCTAGCTGTTGGCAAAGTATTAGCACATTCATAATCATATCTTGAGATGTTGAACTTAGAATGGAATTAGCAGTAGTCTGTGGTACCCAGTGACGTCTTTTGTGCAAATAAGCAGTAAACACATACAACCATTTCTGAATCTGATAGAATACAGAACAGATATGTGTTATGCTTATGTTTCAGGAGTAATGATTTACACATTTGTGATGACAGTTACAGTTCGTCAATCCTTATATGTGTGCTATAAGTGTACTATGAAATACATGAGGGACCAGGCATGTTATTGCTGTGGAAACATGACTTCTGGAAATATTTCTAAAACCAAGAAACGTTATTTAATGACACAGAAGGGGTCGGAAAAGTTGGACAGTTGGTGACAGGACAACACATACAAACACACTAAGACATTAGTTTATGGTTCACTTCTGCACATATTTGTGTTATGTTACACTTTGGTTTATCATCTTAATTATTCAGACAAGTTATGTGCAAGACAGTGTTCACAATAGGGAGCAAGCATATTAATACAGCAGCAAGATAATGGTGTGATACTAAAATGAGTCACCAACACTTATATATAAAGGAGTCATACAAAACATTCAAGAAAGTTTAGCTTGCATCTGGATTCAAACCTTGACAGTTCCAAAACAAATCTACAGACCTGAATATTATCTAACACCACCACAGAATAACTCCCACTTCAGAGAGTTCAAAGCTGAAAACAGAATGAAGCAAAGGAGAATGTATGTACTACTCTTCATTGCCCCCATAGCTATTGTATAATCCCATAACATGTACATTACATTCATTAGCCTAATAAATATGAAACAGTAAAAAGTGGTGATACAGAAGTGGGAACAAATACAGACACACAAAGAATACTATATTTTATTAACATCCTTGGGGTTTGTTAATGTCTAGTGCTGTTAATAAATTCAATACAATTTTCCTGAATATCCTAAATAGCCTTGCACCTCCTAGACGAAAGAGACTGAAAACAAATAATGAAAGTTGGCTGTCTGAAAAGAGTAGAATGCTAATGCAGGATAGAGAAAAAGCATAGAAAGAATGGCATACATATAAAACACCACAATGTCCTGAAAAGTTCAAAATGCTTCGCAATCATACCAAAAAGCAAATTAATGAAGACAAAAAGCTGTACTGTAATAATTTCAGAATAATAGTAAACACAACTCTGAAAAGAATTATGGACAGCCATTAAAGAAATCTTGCATCCCAGGCAAAAATTCAACCCTAATCCCTCTCCCAGTAACTCATCACTCAAAACTGCAATACAATTCAAGTCTTATTTTGTAGATTTTTTTAGTATCTCTAACCAAGGATTCACAAATATCTAATACTAACCCTGCCCATCAGCCACATATTACCCCATCCACTTTCACCTTCAAATATGTGCCCACATCTTATATAAACTGCTCTTAAACAAACTCAAGCTATGCTCTACTTCAGCTGATGACCTTTCAAGTGAATACCTTAAAATATCAGCCAACAGCATTGCCTGCCCTGTCTCAAACAGCCCTGTTCAATTCTCTTTATTAAAACCATGAAAACAAGTGTAGGTTAAGCGCTTTCATCTACGTAAAAAGACTTCATTAGAACACACACACAAAACTAAAACCCCTGTATTGTATACAAAGCAAAAAGCCTTGTTACATTAATTAACCAATTATCATTAACTTATTTGTCACCTAAACAGAATGCATGCCACATCCAATTGCCAAAAAAACCAAAAACAAAAAAAAATAAAAAAAAAAATAAAAAAAAAATAAATAAAATACTGTCTACCCTCTCCTTAGGTACCTACAAAATACCAAAACCAAACCACAAAAATAAACCTCACATGTAATACTCACATATAAAAATACACAAAGTTGTATTCTGGTTTCTCTGGGTGTTGTGATAACAATTACAAATGATGGTAATTCTTTCAATCTAGGATTTATAAAGGAAATCTTCAGTAATGGCTTATCTACATTTTTTGACAGTGCACATCCCAATCACTCAAAACGTAGTAGGTGTTAAACAATGTATCAGAGCTGCCAGAATGACCCTCTGAGAAGGACATTATGTTGAGGGGAACTTAACTTATTGACAGTTATTTAGAGACAAAGGGGTACCCCAACAATATGATTAACAATGTATTCAGTATGTTGCCAATAATAGTACAAAATATCTCTCAAACACTAGTAAAAGAGCTTGTAATGATGGTGATTTTTTCTAAAGCTTGTATTTTGAAACATGGAAAATACACCAATGATGTTAAAGATATTATTAATTCCAACTGGAATATATTAATGAGTGATGAATTAAAGAAGAAAGTTTTTAACAGACCACAGTTTGTTTAAAAATTAAAGAAATGAAATCAAACTACACAAGCAAAAGGATGTACAACAGAGTAGGAACTTCATTTAGTTAATAGCCCTGAATGTAGTGGTTTCAAGTTTGCTATTCTAGAGGTAGTATTACTAATCATACTTCAACCTCTAAGGAGAGGGGTGACACAAAGTTTGGAATTGATTTTAATTAATAACAAGCAAAAGAACTGTCTCAAACCTTATAAACAGATCAGTCCAAAAATCCCACATTCCCTCTCTCTGGAAAAACTCACATATTATCCCTCTGCACAAAGGAGGAAATACAACAGACATTACTAACTTTAGACCTACAGCAATCTTGTACACCCTCTCCAAAATACTTGAAAAATGTATTAAAAATAATTGCTAAACTATCTCCTGCAGGAAGAATTCCTATTCCCCAAACAGCATGGCTTCCATCCTTCCCATAGTTCTAATACTGTACCTCTAACCTATATAAATACTGTCATTAAAGCCAGAGATATCAGCAAACTACTCTCCTCCTTATTTCTAGACTTGTCTAAAGCCTTCAACACAGTTTTCACAGCAAACTTCTACTTTAAATGTCCTCATTGTCTCTTTCAGCCCACCCCTATATGGTTCAAAAGCTACCTATCTAATAGCTATCAGTCAGTAAAATGTCACTTCACCCTCTCTCTATTCCTCCCAGACACCACCAGTGTACCACAACAGTCTATCCTTGGTCCCCTCCTCTTTAATATTCTCACCAACACCCTCCACACATCCACACAACAGGCCTCCCTAATACAGTACACAGATGACTCCACACTCATTTCCACATCTGACAACATGGCATACCTCCAAAAAATAGGAAGCTTTAATAACAACTGAAACATGGCTTTGTATCTCACAACTCATGCTCATTCCTAAAAAAAAAAACTACTAGTTTTTTCACCAAACACCCTCTCCTGTGACAAAAAAATTAAAGTCCTATATCTCTTAATAATACAGCCATTGAAGTCACTTCTCATAGCAAATTATTAGGGATGACAGTGGATCATAATCTTAAATTTTACCTGCATATACAAAATTGCATAAGAAAAACTCATCAGAAACTAGGGATGCTTTATAGAGCCAAAAACCTTCTCACTGACACAACTAAATATACACTTGCCACTACTTATATCCTCCCCACACTTCTTTATGATACTCCCATCCTTACTAACCATCAGGGATCACAAAAAAACAAAACTTGAGCAATGCTGTACCAAAGTTGCTAAATTTGCAGCAAATATCCCATTCAGAACCAACCACTGCATAGCACTAAAAAGCCTAAATTGGTTAGAACTATCCCATCAACTAACAAATCCATAGTTTCTTACCACCTATAAAATTATCCAGACTCCATATGCTTGTCCAGCACTAAATAACATTTTACACAACCATGTTTTAGTCGGTCTTTACAATCAAATCACCAAAAACTCTTGCCTGTCCACAAACCTATCAAATCTGCTGGGCATTGTCTGTATTCATACTGTGTTGCTAAGGCCTGGAACTCCTTATCACTATCCATCAGGTCAAAACCCTCCCACCCATCCTTCAAAACAATTCTGAAAGACTTCATTGCCAAAAGCTGGCCCTGTTCTTGCTCAACACCAGGTTAAACTATATCCCTAAACCTGGACAAATACCTATTCATAACTATATGTCATTACTCTCCCTTCTTCACTGACTTTCTTACTTCTGTCAATTTCTCTTCCCTCGCTTTCTCTCTAAATATACTATAAGCCTGCTTTTCTCTCACACATCATATTGCAGTTCCTGTTTGTATTATACTACCTTATGTTTAATTTATCCATAAACTGGCTAAAAATTCTGTAACTATTAAATCATCGTCATATACAGTATTCTTAACCAGTGTTTTCATATTCTGTCTAATCTAATTATTTAAACTGGAGTTTTTGTTTTTTGGGGCAGAGTTACATGATGCAGGGGAGCAGGTAGAGCAGGAGTTGTAGAGGCAGTGCTGACAGATGTGACCCAAATGTGCTGGACGGCTGTGCTGCCTGTGATGGTGTCACCAAACCACCCATGGAGGAATGGAGGGCGAAACTGCAGTGGTTGGTCTCGCTAATTGTGCTGATGGTCATTTTTAGCAGCAAAGTATTAAAATAAAAAAGTACATATGAATAACCAAAAAATATAAAGAGGGAAAGATGGGGGAGGACAAAATGAGGTTACTTAGATCAATGACATGTCACATTAGTTTTTTTTTTTTTTTTCCATGCATAAACAAATATGAGAAGTAAATATGTACACATTTTCCACATCCAGATATGATGGGAAGGCATTTTTTGTGTCATAAAATTAATCAGTCACAATGGTATGATATCAGGGAATCATATCCTTGGCTATGCTATATCAGACATATACTTTCAAAGTTAATAAATGTATTTGCCAAAATTTACTATTAATGTTCTTCAGTATTGTATTTAATATCTTATAAATACTATCCTTTAAAAAATCTAATGTCTTTTTCTGGCTAGTGAACCCACACACAAGCTGAAGTTCTCATTGCCTAATGCATTAACCAAGAGCTATTGGAGCAGGTATTTTATATATGTATATATATATATATATATATATATATATATATATATATATATATATGGGATCTGGACACATGCTCGACTAGTATATGTCCGAATCACAAAACATTGAACACACATACACGAAAGCGCTTAACATCGAAAAGCACTTCCATGTATGTGTGCCTGTTCGTAGATTGGACTACAGTGCGGGTAAGGGAAAATTCCCTTTTCCCCACTGTAGTATGATCTCGGAGTGACAATATTAAAGTGGGGGGGTGAGGGGGGGCAAAGCCCCCCTGCAGAAATGTAGATTTTTTTTGAACTACACATACACAGAAGCGCTTTTGATGTTAAGCGCTTTCATGTATGTGTGTTCAATGTTTTGTGATTCGGACACATACTAGTTGAGCATGTGTCCTAGACCCATATATATATATATATATATATATATATATATATATATATATATATATATATATATATATATATACATACACACACATACATACATATATAGGGTCCCCTTCAATCAAAACGTCGAATCTCCACAATGGCAAATCCAAATTTATTGAGACAACTTTGATGAATCTTCAGTATAGCGAACTTGCGGAACAATGAAAACTAACCCCAGGAAAAGAACCACTTGGTCACCATGGTGAACCTTGCCCTTTCTCCACTGTAATGCAATCTCGGAGTTGGCATATTGAGTTAGGGGACATTTTCTTGTTTTGTTGTTTGTTGTTTTGTCCTGGATGTCAAGTGATTGTTTACTCGAGATAAGTTTTCATTGTTCTAGGAGTTCAATATAATGCAGATTCGGCGACGTCGTCTCGATGAATTTGGATTCAATGTTGTGTATATTCAATGTTTTGAAGGGAATCCATATATATATATATATATATATATATATATATATATATATATATATATATTTCATATAAAAGTTAAGGTATGCCTGCTCAAGGCGATATAGAGTGATGGACTAAAAATACTTCTCTGCCTTGCATCCAGACCTGATGCATACTTACCCCATGCCTCTTTGAGGTGAGTTAGTCTCTCCTGATGTGCCTCATGGTTTTCTGTTATCTCTGCTGCAGCTGTGCACTACAGAAAAGAAAAATATACATGAATGCATAATGAATAACTGTGTTGGCTTGCTAATTAATGTATCATAGATAAGTGATGGGTCAGTATACTTACACAACTGAAGGATGTTTGTAGTCTTAAATTCACTCTTCCATTGGCTCAGATGGTTCCACTTGTGCTTCTTCATGTCACTGTAATGGTGGCAACATTGCTCCCTGGTGAGTGGGATGCCATTTGCCCTGGAGACAGCTTTGGTCAAGCTATTCCAAGCCTCAGCCTTATAGTGAGACCTGCTATAATTCCCCTGCAGCAGTAGCCTCAGTCTTTAGCACTTCACAAGGAGTGTCACAAAAGTTCTGGACTCCTCAACACCCCACCATTTTTCTCTAAATGGAACACCATCCTTACTTTTGCAAGCCATGTCTGCAGAAGTCAAGCTAGAAATATGTGTCTGAATTAGTGCTCAATTCAGATTTCTCATGTAAGTCCTTGTATGCAAAGTCTCACAGCCTTGCCAGTTGCATTTGTGCAATTGAAAGCCCAACAATGGCTTGGCAGACACATTGGTACTGATTACATCAAAAGCACAGAAGGTATGAAATATGGCAGTGAGATTATGCTGTGTGTGATGGTCAAACTATTTATATACATTCAAATATAAAGCACTTAAATGCTTTATGGTGTTTGTTATAATTATGGTTGGTGGGAGGAAAAGTAGTATGACGTGTGACATATTGGGTTGTTGAGACTTTCACACTAATAAGATCAAATAGTACCACAAGGGAATTAAACCCATGAGAAAAAAGGATAAAATGTTAAGCTTTGCTTATTAACTAGCAATGCCACAGGAAAACTTGCTTTTTTAATAGGGTAATTACATGTACTAATTAAAGAATTAATATACTCCATAGATGCTTGTATGTCTGTGACTTTACTTAGTCACAGAACTGCATTTCTATGTAAAAGGTAGTATTTGTGTACATAAATACATTTCATATGCATGCAGTTGCATAACCTGATTGATACATGGTGGGCTAGGTTACATGCATACTTCACAAGACATACTGTCATAAACACATACTTTTCATATGATAACTCATAATAATTATAACAAAACTATTGAGCACATCATACCTATGCACCTGCATTCTCCATTAAATATCATCACTGTCTTGTTTAACATATTTTGCACACATTACATTGAGCTTATATAGCAAGCAGTAATAGGTTCATAGGTTCATACTAGGCTATCTGCCCTAGGGCATTTATAAGCCTAGCCAGAGTATGTTTGGCTTTTGCCACCCATTTTAAATTAATTTTGCTATGCCCTTTTTCGAGATTAGTATACTGTGCCTCTGTCTAACAGTGACACAGAAGTGATACCCGGGGTAAACCTACGATCTCCCATCCACTCATCAAGATTCCTCTTGAAGAGAGTCAATGATGGACTCTGCCTAACCTGGACTGGGATTTTATTCCAGAGTGAAGGGAGCCTCTGGGTTATGAATCTGTCCCTCCAGCATGTCCTATTTATTTCAGTGCTGAGGTTCAAGTCTTTCGAGCGCATAGCTTGATGTGATTTGGATTTTCTGAGGTGCAGCATGTCCATTAATTCTGGGTTGGACATGGCTTTATACGTCAGGCACAGATCGCCTCTGAGCAGGCGGTATGCCACTGAGTAGAGCTGGAGTTTCTTTAACTGAGCAGCATATGGCATCTGTTTGAATCCTTTGATCCTCTTGGTGAGGTACTTTTGGGGTCTTTCCAGTTGCTGCAGGTGTCTGGTAAGGTACATCCCAAAAGGGGCATTGTACTCAATTATGGACCTGATGAGGGATGAGTAAAGAGGCATGATGACCTCCTCTGATCTAGATGTGAATCCCTTCACGATTAGGTGGGCTATATAAAATGTTTTTCTAACCACTTTGGCCATGTGGTTGTCAAATGAGAGATTGCTATCAACTTGGGTCCCCAGGTCCCTAATTACTACTTCTGTACTTAATGGATTACCACCTATGTGGTAATTTGTGGGCACTTTGTTTTTGCCAAAGGGGATGACTATACACTTTTTGGCATTTAGCTTGAGGTCATGGCTCTGGCACCAGCTGTCTGTTTCTATGAGGCCCTCTTGGAGGATGCTTGTGTCAGCTGGAGAGTTGATTATGGCACCCAGTTTGCAGTCATCTGTGAACTTGGACAGCCACAGTCCTTCCGTGTTGGCCTGTACCTCCGAGAAATATATACTGAACAAGAGAGGTCCCAGGACTGAGCTTTGTGGGATGCCACTTGTAACTGGTTTGGAGTCTGACATGGCTCCAGCAATTCTAACCATGTGGGTTCTGTCCTTGAGCCAGTTTGAAACCCATCTAGTGACATAGGGGTTTATATTTAAGCTGGTGAGCTTATCTATAATGCCTGAGTGGGGTATTTTATTGAAGGCTTTTGTGAGGTCCAGGTAGGCTGTGTGGACCACCTTCCCCTCATCAATGGCCTTGGTGACTGTTTCAAAGAAATCGACCAGGTTTAAGAGGCAGGATCTGCCCTTAACAAAGCCGAACTTGGTAGGATCCAGTGTCTGTAGGTCCCCAATATCTTTATTTATGAGGTCCATGATGATCCTTTCCATAGCTTTGCAGACCAAGCTAGTCAGGCTTATGGGGCAATAGTCTCCAAGATCTGTTGAGGCACCACCTTTGTGAAGAGGGACCACTGTTGCTGTACGCCACTCTTTGGGTACATATCCTGTAGTAAGGCTGAGATTGAACAGTAGTTTTATGTTTGGGTTTAGCTCTTCTTGGAGTTCATGTAGGATGCAGCCCGGAACACAGTCTGGTCCCATTGATGCTGTGTGTTTTTGCTTTGGAGAGGGCAGCTCTTACCTGAGCATCTGAGATGTCAGGGGGGCAGCACTCTGCTGGGATAGATATTTGCCCTTTTGGTGTGGTGGGGGGGGGGTTGTACTGAACCTGTCAGCTAGGATGTTGGCAATGTCTGTGGGTTTGGTGTATTTTGTGTCATTTTGGACTAATTCTGAGCATATCTGGGAATTCCCACCCAGGTTCCTAGCATAACTAAAGAAAGCCTTGTGATTATCCTTAGTGTCCTGTGCAATTTTTCTCTCGAAGCTGGCCTTAGACGATTTTATGAGTGCCCTTAGTTTTTTGCTAATACTGATCAGAGATGCCTTCCCTTTTTGGGATTTTGCTCTATCATGTAGTAGCTTCCTCCTTCTATTGTATAGTTTGTTTATGGCTGGGGTCCACCAGACAGGACGCCTGCCTTTGGAGGATTGGGTCTTGGTTTTATTTGGGATTGCATGATCCATGCATTCCTGAAGGTGTTCATAGAATGCGTTTATAAAGGATTCTGTGGTCTAGGCCGTATTTTCCACAGGCCCGGGGCTTTGAAGGATTCCACCTCGGTTTTGAGGAGTGTGAAATTTGCTTTAGAGAAGTTTTTCACTGTGGTTTTCAGGGCAGGGGGTGGAGTCGGGATGTGAATATCCAGTGAGATTAGTTTATGGTCTGATCTTACCAGTGAGGGATACACTTCTGGTCTGGAGCATAGAGTCCCCATGTTGGTGATGATCAGGTCCAGTATGTTTTCCCTCTTGTGGGAGTGGTAACAAGTTGTTCCATAGCATTTGAGTTTATAAATTCTAGGAACCTTTGGGCTAGGTGTTGGAGCTAGAGTAATGCTCCCAGTCTATGTTTGGGTAGTTGAAGTCACCCAATATAATGGTGTTTGGAGAGACCTTCATATTTTCCAGTGTTCTCAGGAAGGCTGAGTGAGGTTCCTGGGTTTGGGAGGGTGGTCTGTAGCAGGCTATAAACTGGAAGGCAGTTTTACCCACTGTTAGTTGCACATGGATAGTCTCTGATGCTTCATGCTGTGACACCAACCTGGAGGTGTGGGTATCTTTGACAAATATTGATACTCCCCCTCTTTTTGTGGTTCGGTCCAAGTTTTGGGGCCGAAAAGCATGGTATGAGGTATAACCTGGTAGTGCTGGGGTGTTCTCGGGAGCCTTGAACCAGGTTTCTGTTACTGCACAGATATCAATGTTCTCCATGCTAAGGAGAGTTTCGAGTGCATGCATCTTGAGGTTTAGACTTCTGGCGTTGAGTAGCATTACTCTTAGTTTCTTATCCCCTCCCCTTGTGATACCTATGGAGGTGGGTTTCTCTTTTGAGCCTTGCCTAAAAAAGGCACTATGGGGGTAGCAAGAGCCCTTGCCAATATCTGAAAGCCCAGGGGTGACAGGTGCAAGCCGTCCCTAGTGAAGCATCATGGCTTGTCGAGCATGGCATCCCAGGCTGACAGGCATTGGATCCCCTTTTGAATGACACCAATACTTAAGCCAATTGTTGAAATTGATCATCTTGTCTTCATATTGTGGCATCATTCTTGGTGAGGGTAAGATGCTACTCAAGTTCAGGGTCATACCGGCCTGGGCTACATGCTCAGAGAGCTCCTCTATGTCTCTTTTCATGTAGTCCAGGGAGGTACGTCTCAGGTCATTCACACCAGCATGTACAATGACTGAGTCATATTTGTATTTGCCTTGGAGTGACCTGAGTGCTTGTGTTATGTGGTGGATCCTAGCGCCCAACAGGAAGCTCACCGTGACCTTCTCCTTGTTCAGCCTGGTGAGTGGGACATCAGTGTGCCTGCTGATAGAGTCACCTATTACAAGTGTATCAGGTGTGTTGTTTAGCCTTAAGGGCTGTGACTGTTCGGCACAATGGCTTTGTGAGCTATGTGTTGCAAGTGTTTTGTTTTGGGGTAGCGGTTGCTTGGGTGTCTGCTTTGGAGGTCTCTGCTGCTTAGGCATATTTTTATTTAGAGCCTCCAAGTATGTTTTTGTGTGTTTATGTGTTTGGTTTGCTGTCATGGTAGGTCTATGTGAGACTGGAATTGTAGTGAGTGTGGTTTCCTTCTCCTCCTGACTGGTTTCGCCAGTACTGAGTTGAGAGAGCTTAGCCTCCAGTATGGCTATATGGTTGCATCTCTCACATGTGTTGGAATTTGTTGGGAGGAGGAGAGGGTTGTCTGTGTACATGAGGCAGTTGTAACATTGCCTCAAGATATCCATATTCACCAGCTGGACCGAAGAGGAGATTGACAACTGACCTTTGGACATGCTAGGATAGTATTGGGAATTCCTTTATAATTGAAAAAAAAGGGCCAGTGGGGAACAAGGTACTCAATGGGAGTTTGTGAGGGTGTAGTGCTTTTAATTTTTTAGTGCTGACTTATATAATTGCTTTAGTGAGCAAGTGCCAGGTTACTTAAATGCAATGTGTTACAGGTAACTTAAATGCATAAATGACAAACAGTAACTTTCTTTCAAGTGAAACAAGGAAATAAGTACAGTAATCAATGCAGATATCACTAGGGATCCACAGAAGTGTTGAAAAGCCGGGTTTTAGGTGGAATTAGCGTTTCAGGGAAATAACAAGCAAACAAACAACAAGCATACAAACAAAGCTAGATTCAGCAGGCCTGGATCTAGTCTATGCTACAGCAAACAAGGTGTACCAATTTCAGTAAGAAACAGTTCAAATATGCAGGCACTATAAGCCTTTAACCAGAAATTCCCAGCTCAAAAGGGCAGAGTCCAGCCTCTCCTCCCACAAGAGTGCAGACCATGCACCTTCTTAATGTAAAATAACTGGCCTGAAGCCCAAGTGCTTAAACCAGAACTAATGATACATCTGATGCAGTAAACATAGCTATGAGACTCATTTGCATTTTTTTAAATTCCTAATCAAAATGTTGTGACAAATGGCATTCTGACCCACCTCTGTAAAATTATCTCTAAACTGGATTTGAACCTTGTGTTACGTGGCATCTTTTGCTGAGCTCATTTCACTTATTCCTTGTGCCACAGAGATTAACTGACAGGTGGAATTTTTCCACTGAATACTATCCAGAGTGCTGATGGACAAGCACTGTCACCAGGCTCGTTTGCACTACAGAAGGAGGCCCAAATTATTTTTTTCACTTTTTTCCTTAGGAAGTGAACTGTTGTACACTGCTACAGACCACTGCCAGTCAAGAATGTGCAATGTCAAACAGCATGCAAACAATGAAGAGAAAAGAAAAATACTTAAATAGAGAAAGTATTATGAAACAATTAGCTAAAAATGTACAATTCTGATGTTTCCTCAACTTTGTAGTCTTGCAACATCAACATATGCTCTTTAAACATCAGTATGTTCACACAAACAACACCTTCTCTGGAGCTAAACTCCATGGCACCAGGGCATTCACAACACACACTTGAGATTATTATCAGTATTTGCCACAGACGCATATATATATATTATGAAGAAAAAATTAGGTTATATACCCTCAACTTGTGACATCATATCAATTACAGGTGCAACAGAAACAAGTTCTAAAAGTTGTCCTTTGTAATTTACAATTAGATGTTTGGATGATTGTGATATTGGCAGCAGCTATGCTAGTCATTCCTCACACAGTATAAAACTAGCAACACTGTAGCTCTGTTCTTCTGTTTGTTTTGTGAGCATCATTCCCTTATCTATGCTTTTCTAATAAGACTGCTATGTGATTTGCCTTGCTGTTGATATTTGTTTCAATGAGCAATGTATTTCCTTAGAATTGCAGATAAATTGTACTCAGCACAAACTGTGGTATTAAACAATTCATTTAGATGTTAGGAATGTTACTGTCCTAAGTCAGTCAATTTACTCACTGATTTTCTTGTAAGTCTCTTTTTCCTGACATACCCATGGTAAGTGTAGATCAAAGAGAACTGACTATGAAACCCTGATTATTCCTTCAGTCAGAATCCTTCATACTTAAAAGTCCTTAGCAGATAACACTTCTCAAAGCTTGTATTGTACTGCTAATGAGTGCACCCACAAAAGTGAAGGTCCTTACACCATATTTTCCTTCCCTGCTCTTAGTACAGATTGTGAGATTCAAGAATGCTAAGGAGTTCAAACCTGCCCAAGACAGGCACACCCCATAAACTACCATACAGTGACACCAAGAATGAAGTGATCATTCAGGCACTACATCACTATGGGTCATTCCTCTTAGAGACAGGCTGAGGTGATAAATCCTCCCATGACAACATTTGTGAACCATTGGTCAATGACATCAATGTGGTTGGAGGTTATGGATGTACATATTCAAAAATAAGACATAGTACCAGTCATATGATCAAACAGGTGAGATGTAGAGCAACTGCAGTTGCCTGTAAAAGTGTGACTAGGGGGTGATTCTACTACCAAACCATCACTGACTGAAACAGAGGCACTCCACCTGTCCACCCTCCTCCTCATGTTGGTGTGTCAGCAGATGCCACAAGACATATGTGTAGGGCCATCATGGAGGTACAAGCACATTCCACCAGGGCCTCAGAAGAAATGGTGCAAGTACTAAACACTGTGCATTCTGACATGCATGACTTCCTGAACCATGTGGGTGACTCCTCGGACAGGATGAATGACACACTTGTTCAGGTAGTGCCTGCAATGGACTGTCTGCTTAATGAGGGTCAGCATCCATGTGGGCAGATAGCCTCTGCATTATCCATTGTTATCTAAAGTGGCTGTGTAAGATCCTGCTCCCATAGTGGTACTATGTCCACTACTGCAACAGTGATTGCAGTGTCCAAACCCAGCTGTGGTAGGCCATGTGGTCATGGTCCAGGTTTGGATCCCATGACTGAAGTTCAAAAGATTCAGATTCTTACACTATGTGATTATTTACTGTCAGTTGCATGATGCATTTTCTGGTAAATGTGATGCTTTTTTGCCCTCTACATGTAAACAGAAGAATGAAAAGTTAACAGACAGTTAAGCATTGTTTCATTCATTTACCAATACCCATTCTACCCTATTCAAGGTCACAAAGGAATAATAGACTTTATTGCCAAACAAAGAAAATATGATAAAGGGTCAGTTCTTAACAGGATGTCAGTTCCATCATAGGATATACATACACTTACATGTGTGTGCAGGGGCACACACACACTTGCACATCTGCTTCTGAGCACAGACACACACACACATACACACACATGCACACACACACACACACACACACACACACACACACACACACACATGCAGACTGAGCAATTTAGAGGTGTCTCTTCTAAATGTTTTTATGGCTATTCGCTACTCTTGCAGATTTAGAGATGATGATATTGGTGTCATTATTAAGCTATAATGTGGCAATGGAGCTCTTTGGTCAAACAACAGCTGTGATGGCCTAATTCTGACAGCTATAGCAAAGAACTTCCAACTGCATTAGTCAGTTTAAACCATTTATAAAACAATTATCTTTGCATGTTCCTAGTAACTAAAATCATAGTCACAACATAGCTCCAGTATCAGTACGTTTGTTTATCAGAATCATCTTAGATCCTAGCACTTAGACTATCATAATGTCATACTGGAGACATTCTTAAATAAAATTCTTCATTGAATTGTTCATTCTGTTAAGTTTCTAGACAGTGGTAATGAGAGAAACAAGGAATGACAGACAGAGTTACTCTGCATCTGTAAGATATTGATCACTACTTGTTTTGGCACAAGAAAAAACAACTGTCGTGGAGAAAGAAAGAAAATTTTAAAAGCAGGACAATGAACTTATGTGGATAAATATTTGGTATCAGTGATATAATTATTCAGGAAGATGGCAGAAGGTAGCTGTGTAAATAAATTTATCTAAGCTATATGGGAGATATCTATGAAGAATCAGACATCTGCTTAGCTCTCAAAGCTTTAGGGCACCTTCCATGCACCATTATGACCTCCAGAGCTCAAGGGTGAGACAGTATAAAATCAGATGTACAGGTGCCAAAAAGACCTTTCATGCCTCAGGAACAAGGGAGGCTAGAGCCCTGCTACCAAAATATGTGCTAGGAGAAAAGGGAATGATAGGGACTCCCACCCTTGCATACCAAGAAAAAAGACAAAAGGAAAAAGGAGAGAGGGGGCTTTTACAGCAACAGTGATCTATTTGAACATCTACAGTTATAGTAAGTTTACTTATACAGCTGTACTATGAGATCACTGTTGCAGTAGGCTAGGCTATATTGAACAAACAGCAAAGCTTAGAAGGAAAGCATGGAAGTACAAGAATGCGAATCTAGAAACCCTTAGAGCAGGGGTCGGCAACCTATAGCACACGTGCCAAGCGTGGCACTCTGAGCAATTTTCAATGGCATTCTGACTGTGTGTGAGAGATCGGAGAGAGAGTGAGTGAGTGAATGCATGTATGAAAGCAGAAGCAACTGTGTGTAAGAGATTGGAGAGAAAGAGTGAGTGAATGCATGTATGAAAGCAGAACAGACTGTGTGGATGTGGAGCTGGAGTGAGTGACTGTTTCAATGCATGTATGAAAGCTGAAGAGATTGTGTGGGTGAGTGATTGGCATGAGTGAATGAGTGAATCTATGTATGAAAGATGAAAAGACTATGTGGGTGTGCAATCAGAGTGAGTGACTGGGTGAATGCATTATTTTCTAACTTCAGTCTTTAATGATTTGCCACTAATGTGCCAGAAAATCTCAATATTTAGAAAAATGGTCCAAAAATATGAGGCAAAAATTTCTGGACATTCTGAGAAAATCTGTACAGTTAAGACACATGTGATCATAACAAATGTACTAGTTACAGTAGCAGCTAAAAATTATTCTGCTTGACATTAATCAGCTGCAAAACCATACTTGCTGCTTTACAGAGATAAAATCAATGTCGAGCAGAATTGAGTTTAGCTACATACCTTCAAAATGAAAGGTGTTGAGTACTGTGCTTCTTATTTACATACTCTTTGTTGGCTGGAAGATGTCACTCAACAAGAAGATGCAGAAATACATGGTGTTGTTATTATGTAATACGCTGGTATCTTTTAAAATGACTCAGAAAAGTCACAAACTTGATATCCGCTCATTTCAAGACTTTTGGACACATGAATATGGATTCATACAGCAAAGAGATCATGCTGGTTTTGTATTATGTTGTGAAACTGTTGTATGCAGTATATCAAGTGTACAAAGATACTATCAAACCAAACATCAGTCCATATTTAAAACCCTGAGGAGAAAAGTGTAGCCATGAAAAGGGCTGTTTCTCGCTACAAAAAAAAATTTAGTCAAATAATTGGAACCAAAAATAAAGCTACCAAATGTAGTTATAAAATTGCTTAGTGTGTGGCTTGAAGGCCAAACCTTTCACAGATGCAGAATTCCTTAAGGAAACTTTTTTGAGCAGTGCTGCAATTTTGTTTAGTGGCTTACCAAATAAAGAAACAATACTGTCTCATATCTGAGAAATACCAGCTCCTGTGAGATCATTCGAGAGACCCATAACTGATGTCTGAAAATATAACGGTAAAGCAGACAACTGGGTTACAACAATCTGTTGTATTTAGTGTCACTCTTGACAAAAGTGTCAATGTGACTAATGTGGCATGCCTAGCAATGGTTGCGAGATATTGTGAGAATGACTGTATTTATGAAGAACTGTGCTGCTTGATAACTCTTGTTGGTACAGCCAAGGGAGAGGATATTATAACTGCATTTGTAAGCTATTTCGAAAATTAGCACTTTGACATATATAAAATATTCTGTGTTACTACTGATGCCACCCCTGCAATGGTTGGAAAGCACAAAGGATTTGTTATACTTCTTCAGGATCATTTTGGACGTCAAGTATTATAGGTTCATAGGTTCATACTAGGCTATCTGCCCTAGGGCATTTATAAGCCTAACCAGAATGTGTTTGGCTTTCGCCACCCATTTTAAATTTATTTTGCTATGCCCTTTTTTGAGGTTAGTATACTGTGCCTCTGTCTAACAGTGACACAGAAGTGATACCCGGGGTAAACCTATGATCTCCATCCACTCATCAAGATTCCTCTTGAAGAGAGTCAATGAGGGACTCTGCCTAACCTGGACTGAGATTTTATTCCAGAGTGAAGGGAGCCTCTGGGTTATGAATCTGTCCCTCCAGCATGTCCTATTTATTTCAGTGCTGAGGTTCAAGTCTCTCGAGCGCGTAGCTCGATGGGATTTGGATTTTTTGAGGTGCAGCATGTCCATTAATTCCGGGTTGGACATGGCTTTATACGTCAGGCACAGATCGCCTCTGAACAGGCGGAATGCCATTGAGTAGAGCTGGAGTTTCTTTAACCGGGCAGCATATGGCATCTGTTTGAGCCCTTTGATCCTCTTGGTGAGGTAGTTTTGGGGTCTTTCCAGTTGCTGCAGGTGTCTGGTAAGGTACATCCCAAAAGAGGCATTGTACTCAATTATGGGCCTGATGATGGATGAGTAAAGAGGCACGATGACCTCCCCTGATCTAGATGTGAATCCCTTCATGATTAGGTGGGCTATATAAAATGTTTTTCTAACCACTTTGGCCACGTGGTTATCAAATGAAAGATTGCTATCAACTTGGGTCCCCAGGACCCTAATTACTTCTTCTGTACTTAATGGATTACCACCTATGTGGTAATTTGTGGGCACTTTGTTTTTGCCAAAGGGGATGACTATACACTTTTTGGCATTTAGCTTGAGGCCATGGCTCTGGCACCAGTTGTCTGTTTCTATGAGGCCCTTTTGGAGGATGCTTGTGGTATTGATCTTCTATTGCATTATGCACCAGGAGAGTTTGTGTGTGAAGATTTTGTCACAGTGCTTGAACTCTGTAATGGAAATTGTTGTCAAAATAGTTAACTTCATAGTTCTCACTCTTCATTGACCCACGGGTAATTCATATCTCTTCTACAAGAAATGGAGAGCACATATACAGACATCCCGCTGTGCAGCAATGTTCGTTGGCTTAGTCGAGATAATGTTTTGAACAGATTTTTATCAAGTCTAGAAGTAATCAAGGTGTTTCCTGATGAAAAGGAACATTTCCCGGTATTGAATGATGACTGGCTGTGCAAACTGATGTTTCTGGCTGATATAACTAAACACCTGAATGACTTAAACTTGCATTTACAAGGACAGGGTCAAACAGTACTTGAGCTTTTTGAGCAGTGGAATGGATTTGTATCAAAATTATATATATTTTCCCATGATATTACCATTAACATCTACAAGTACTTTCCAAACGTTAAGGCTCATTCAGATCGATTTACTCTCAACAGAAATGAGCTTCAGAAGTATGTTGAAGCACTGAAAGGAGAGTTTGCTAAAAGAGGTTAAGACTTCCAAATTCATGGGCCCATATTTTCTTACCTCATCAAGCCCGACTTAATTTTTTTACTACCACCCCATTTGACCTATTTCTTTTCAAGTGGATGGATGTTGACAATTTTGAAATGCAACACACCGAATTCAAGTCATCACATTTATGGACGATAACATTTGTAGAAGTGTGGAAAGTTCTCGAAGGAAATTGCTTGGAAAAGTCATCTGCCATCCTCAACTGCTGGACATCCCTGCCTGAAGTGTTCACCTCTTTGAAGAAAGTTGCATTTACTCTGCTTTTGGCTTTTGGGTCAACTTATACATGTGAATACATTTTCTCACACATGAAAGCTGTTTTGAGTCCACAGACAAGTTGCCTAACCCCTGTGCATTCAGAAGCCTGTGTGAAGCTGAAAGTGACCAAATACACACCTGATATTGAACGATTAACCAAGATGAAGCAAGGGCAAGGGTCCCTTTAATTGATTAATGACTCAGATCAATAATAATCAATGATTACTCACATTAAATATGTTAATAAAGTGTTTTATGTTAGATTTATTTTAGTTAATCGTTTTGTTCTTCCAACTTTTGGACTTTCTGTCTTAAAATATATGTTTGACAATTTAAAAATTTCAAAATGTGTTCAGAACTTAAATTTTGCAAAACATAGTTTTTGTATTTGTTCCTATGTATATTAAAATATAGAATACTCAACAAGAGGAGAATAGTTGTTTAATCGTGTATTGGAAACATGTTACTATAAGATCAAGTTAATGTGCTTCAATGTGATAGAAAAGACTTTTGGTCACTTGGCAATCCTTGAACTTTTGGCATGCTGAGTGACTTTGCAGCATTACTTCGGCACAACACTACTAAAAGGTTGCTGACCCCACTGCCTTAGAGGATGGTCCCACTGCCTTAGAGGATGGTTGTAGCAAACCCTGTTCTGACCCTAGAAAATGATTCTATTTTGTAGTGGTTGGTAATAAAAGTATGACGAAATATTTACAAACAGTAGTAGATGTAGTCATAACACTGGTAGAATGGCCTCTGATTTGCCTGGAAGGAGTGTCATGGTATGAATAACAAAACTGAATGGCATATGACAACCATTTGGAAATAGTCTGTTTTGACACTGCTTGTCCCTTTTCTTACTTTCATAGAAAATAGACAAGTTAATTAGAATTCTTGAAGGTTTTTGTCCTTTGCTATAGTATCTGAGTTGTTTAAAGGCATCCAGAGTATGTAGAATTTTCTTTCTCTTATTTTTGGTTCTTCAAAGAAAACAGGGAGATGAATGGACTGGCTTAAAGTAAACATTAAAACCACGTTGGGCATAAAAGAAGGGTTGGTTCCCAAAATACACTGTCTTGGTGAATGATGACATATGCTGATTTTCCATAAGAGCCTGTAACTCATATAGTCTTGCAGAAGTCAGAACAAAAGTAACACTGTTTTCCATGATAACTTCAATTCAGTCTTGTGATCTGGTTCAAAAGGAAAAAGTGTAAGTTTTTCAAGAACAAGATCCCATGGAGGAGCCATCTGTTTCATAGGTAGACAGATATGTAAAATTCCTTTCAGAAATTGTTTTATTTTAGATAAGGAGGAAAGGAGGATTCATAGGCAGACAATATGCAATAGCCGATAGGTAAATCTTTATGGAAGAAAAAAAAAGCCAGAGGATAATAACCCACAGAAACACAGCAGAACCAAGGGAGATTGAGCCTTAAATGGATCCTCGTTCACAGAATGGCACCTATAGAAAATATTTTCCATTTAACTACATATGGCTTTCTAGTAACAGTTTAGCCTCCTTTAATGCTTGTTGCATCTCATCAGAGAAGAGGTGCCTAAAAGGTATTAGGATTAAATCATTCAGGCTGTGAGTTGCAGAGTTTTCAAGCTAGAGTGGATCAAGTGCCCCTGGTCTTGTATGAGTAAGTCCATCCTGTGAGGAAGCTTTTAGTAATTGCCCATTTTCAAGAGAAAGAAGAACTCCTGTTGCCTGGGCAAAATGGGAATTCCCAGAATCATTTCTGGAGAGCTCTTTTGGATCTCTAAAAGAACTCTGGTTTTTAGTAGAAGAGTGGGAATGAGAAGACATCTGTCCTCCAAGCCTTTTTGCAAGGACACCTGCACTAGAACATGTTTAACTGTCTGTAGCGAATGGAGCCACAAAGATGTACTTGAGGTGTTCCCCACAGGTGGATGATTTCCTGTAAAACCCTGGGGAATAATTTCCAGTCATACAGGTCTAATCTGGTCCTGCTCAATATGTCTACCACAAAATTATGCTCTGATGGAATGCACTCTACAGTCATCATCATTGCCAACTCACCCTTTGAGCTCTTCTCAACTACTCAGGCATCTTTCGACTCAGTTGAAGCATGGCTCTCCAACAACCAGCTCATCCTTAACCCTAAAAAAAAAATAACAAAGTTGTTACTCTTCCTACCTAATAAATTCAACAATATAAAACCCTCCTTTTCCATACTGTTCCTCAATAATACTTCCATTCAGGTTGAATCCAGCACCAAACTCTTAACCATCACCATTGATGATCTGCTTAAGTATGACCTACATGTCAACAACTGTATTAAGAAGACTCATTCAAAACTAAGGCTCCTTTATCGTAACAGAAAATTCCTTACTCCTGAGGCCAAGGTAACTCTCTCTCTTACTTACTTCTACCCAGTCCAATGTACAGCTCACAAATCTTAACTCATCACTTTTGACCAAACTCGAATCTACCTACAACAAGGTAGCTAGATTTGCTGCTTAACAAACCTACAAATCCCATCACTGACTCTCTCTCTAAGACACCTAAACTGGCTTGAATTACCCCACCAGCTTCTCCTCTCAGAGCTCCAGATCATTCATTCTGTCTTATACCAGCCATCCTACTGCCCTACACTATCCCCCTAATATCCCATTATTCTCCCTCCAGACCCTTTTGAAGCTCTACCCAAGACCTACTACAAATCTACAAACCAAAATCTAAATTTGGACATTTTATGTACAGTTATCATCCCACTATTGCCTGGAATAAATGTCCACTAGAAATCAGGACCCTTACACATTATAAACAATTTAAGACAGCCACTAAAGAGTACTTCAAAAATCACTGGTCCTGCAACTGCAATCTCCCTCCCTGAACATCCCCTACTTCTTATACTTTACACTACCTCTTGCCCTTTACTTGCTCTTCTCACTAACTCATCTAATTTTCCTTTGACTACCCTTTCTAATGTCTTCTAAAACCTATAAAGCTTAACCCAAAAAAAAAAAACATTGTTTCTTTTTATATATATTATAAAAGTCTTTGCTATACTCCTGGCTATTCACACTGTGTAACAATGTACCACTACTAATTGCCTTGTAAAAAAACTGCAATATTGCTATTTAATTGCTACATAATCATTATGTATAATGAAAATTGTAAAAAATGTTGGAGCTTTTTTCCTCGATCCCCCACTGAAAAAAGGCTCTTTAGCTCAGTCAGACAAACCTGGTCAACAAATGTAAAATAAATAAAATAAATAAATGTAAATAGCCAAAAGGAAACACTTGAGTTGAATTGCTAGTCTCCAGGCTATCATAGCCATTCTGCAAAGGGAGTAAGATCTAATTCCCTCCCTGTTTGCATATGGGCTGCAACTGTGGTTTTGTATGTGAATACAAACAGTAGTCCTGGCCTCCAAAGATAGTTTAGTGATTAGGCAGCTTTTATCAATCCTCACCACTAGCACTGGAGAAGGACGTTCACTTGGAACAAAAATGTATACATCCAGTATTTCCAGATGCAGCTCTCTGCATCAAGCACAATTTCCCTTAAGAGCACACAGAGAACACACTCAGTCTGGGGTCTGGATTTCTCTATCTCCTTCCAGGTCCCCAATAAGACTCCCCACTGGCACAGCTATAGAGATAAGACCTTAGTCGAGTGTCCAAGTCAAGTTCTCCAGCACCCTGTCTGTCAGACCAGTGCTTTGTGTTCTTGCTCCAAAAAGCTGACACACACACACATACACACTATGAGATTTGATTTACACATACTCACACACACACACACACACACACACACACACACACACACACACACACACACACACACACACACCTACCTGGGAAAGGCTAGCACAGATTTACTAGCTACGCCACCTTCTTCCCAGACAATCAGGTAGTTACACTGCCACCAGACACTCCAAATCCAGCTACTCCACGGCTGTTGCAAGGGTGCCCAATTATAATGAGTGAAATTAATATTAATACAAATGATAGTGTTTGGTCAATGTGGTAAGGCTTTCAGGAGTGGCCAGAGCTGTCACAAAAATATATACATATCTCAGAGATTAAAATGTTCTCTAAAAGACCAGCCACAATGAAAAGTTTAAATATATTTAATAATAAATAATAAAAGAACATGAAAATACTTATCTATTTACAATAAACACCAGAGTTTCAATCATGCAACTCAGGAAATATTAAAGTAACACCAATGAATACTTTCACAAAGATACAGAAAAACAGTACTTAACTAATCTCACTATATTTTCCTGACTGATCTAAAGAATTGCTATTCTCTGGTCGACTTACTAGAGCAAGGCAAGATGAAGTAGGCGAGGGGCCCTTCCTTGTCAGGTTACAAAATCAGACTGCCCTGAGGCTTCAGTCTCACCTAGTATTAAATATTATTTTAGTCATGGATTACAGAAGGACATCACATACCTCTAGTCATCTGACTTCTGGTTCCCATGCTACCACCCTTTGCTAGAAGTTGTCAGGATTTAGCACATATGTGTCAATACTACACACACACACACACACACACACACACACACACACACACTAAGATTTGCTGCAGCTCCTGGAAGACATAAAATTATTTTTTACAGTCTGCTTGTATGGCACAGATGTATAAAGCCCTGATTATACTGAGATGACACAAGTTTGATAAGAGACTAGCATGCTGGAAGAGGCAGACATGAGGAGAATGGAAGTAAGTGGCCATGCTGGCTCGCCTACCCTGGGGAAGGGCAAGATAATTCTTGTCAGCTTATTTTCAACCTGCAAGCAGAGGCTTGAACACAGTGTACAAGTACATGAGGAGACATAGCATGGCACAGCCATGGTCTGTGTTCTTATATGAGCTACATGAAGGTCGTTTTAAAGCTTAGCAGAAATACAGTTAAAAAAAAGGAAAAGTGAGCACTCAACTAAACATGAATACATTATTTTATTTTATTTTAAACACAGAACAAGCTTAGGCAAACAATATATTCAGTAATAGCTGGTTTTGCTCAATCCACTCACATTTTGGAAGCCATAATATTTGGTGACATGGCAGAATGGCCAATATATCCTAGCCATCTGCATAAATGATGGCTTTTAAAGTCATTGATTGAAAAGGCCAAGGAAGTGAGCACAGCCAGGAATGAGGCAAGGAGAGTATTACTAGTAACTGTGGCCCTCCCCTGCACATCCATCGGGGTGCTCCATGAAAAATATACCAGCCTCAACTCTTGTTTAGCATTATTTTATGGCTTTTAACTTCAAATAATTAAAGAGTGTTTTTATATTGAGTATTTTTACATTCAGAGTTCTTACTGGACGCGGGACCGTGGTGGCGAACTTGGAATATTATTTTGACGTTTCTTTTTTTTGGCCTGGGACATCTTTAGCAGCTATAGATTCCTCTTTCCAACTTCAGAAAGGATGTCTGAATCACAAGTCATACGATATCAGAATCAACTGATTTTATTTGTAAAAATTACCACACTCACTTTTTAAGCACTTTAAACCTCATTACAATGTGCTTTTCATCCCTCATAAACACAATCTGGACTTCATCAGAAAACACTCGCTGTACAATTACACAAGCTTTGAAATACTAAAAACTTAATTACATCATGAATTGATTAATTATCGGAATAATAAATAAACTAGATACAAAACAATTGATATTAAATAACAGGAACATTGTTTATATTACAAAAACACAATTGCCAATTTACTGAACAATAAAAAATAAAAGTAGTAAAAATAGTGCTCTTAAAGTAGCCATCATTTAAAAGTCGAACTTTAAAAATGTAAGGATGTTACAGATTCTCAGCCTTTTGTTTTAACTCAGAAACTAAGGAAACATACTCAATAGCTGGAAAGTCATTGGCATCTAATCTTAATTGCCAATAGAGTTCCCTAAATTCTAATCTATCCTGCCATGTACCATCTCTAATACTGGGGCTGATTTTGCCAGTATAACAAAAGAAAACTGAAAGTTTACAACAGAGATAATGTCAGTGTAATGCATTGTTGCCATTGTGTGCAATAATGTCATAATAATGCTTGTAAATTCACCTCTTTAGCATCCTTTCACTCTTTACAAAATGTGCACATTGTAAGATGCACCACCCCTTTGGTGTTGCAGTTCCCTCTGACAGGATAAATAATACTTTCCAAGGAGTTACTCAACCTAATAAAATCAGATTCCAAAATATATGTGCATTGGTTACAAGCACCACATTTTGCAGTGCCTTTCTGTAAGCTAGTAGTGTTGTGTAAAATGTCTGAATTTATTATATTTTTAATATTTCTAGGCCTTTATATATGAATACTGGTTCAGTACCTACAATACTTCTATTATTATTATTATCACTTGTTAAAACTGGCCAGTGCTTCCTAACTATTCTTTTGACATACCCCTCCAGAAAACCACAGTGATCCATGTCTATCAATTTTGGCAACACCTTTGCCATTCATTTAGCTATTATAGACATAAACACTTTATAATCATGGTTTAAAATTGAAATAGGCCTATCCACAAAGACTTAAAAACAAAAAGTAAAAAGTCATGGACATTCAGAAGCCATACATCTGAAACACATAAGGTTCCATTTGCATATATCCCACGAGTCTCTATTACAGGAGGTTTAAGATATCACACAGTGAAAACTCTAGCTTTGCTAGTTTTTTCTTGTATATTTTACTAATTGATTTGTCTGTGTGACCTTTTTACCTTTGGGAAAAAAAAGAGAAACTAGTGGTCTTAAAACTTAGTTGATGAGCTCAGTCACAATAATTCCCAAAAAAAATCATGAAAACCAGGTAGTGTTCCAAAGCAACAAGCCTTTATTCATCACAGTTTTACCTTTTTACCTTTGGAGTCATCTCTGTTAAAGAGTGTAAATGCATGCCCTCACATCTGTGCTGTGGCATGCTGGGGACTACATAACGTCTCCAGATATCTCTTAAACAGCTATGTATGCTTTCCATGATGTTGCAGATCTGCCAGTGGCAAATGAACAATACGATGCAGCCTTAT